>NW_024711967.1:0-9663 GCF_018991925.1 Homarus americanus | reverse complement strand
GAACCTAACCCTCCCTGGTACACACACTCCCATGGTGGTGATGGTGAACCTAACGCTCCCTGGTACACACACTCCCACGGAGGTGATGGTGAACCTAACCCTCCCTGGTACACACACTCCCATGGTGGTGATGGTGAATCTAACATTCCCTGGTACACACACTCCCACGGTGGTGATGGTGAACCTAACGCTCCGTGGTACACACACTCCCACGGTGGTTATGGTGAACCTTACGCTCCCTGGTACACACACTCACAGGGCGGTGAACCTAACGCTTCCTGGTACACACACTTCCACGGTGGTGATGGTGAACCAAACGCTCCAAGGTACACACACCCACACGGTGGTGATCGTGAACCTAACGCTCCCTGGTACACACACGCCCATGGTTGTGACGGTGAACCTAACGCTCCCATGTACACACACTCCAACGGTGGTGATGGTGATCCTAACGCTCCCTGGTTCACAGACATCGATGATGGTGAACCTAGCACTCCCTGGTACACACACTCCCAATGTGGTGATGGTAAACCTAACGCTCCCTGGTACACACTCCCACTGCGGTGAACCTAACGCTCCCTGATACACACACTCCCACGATGGTGATGGTGACCCTAACGCTCCCTGGTACACACACTCCCACGGTGGTGATGAACCTAACGCTCCCTGGTACACACACTCCCACAGTGGTGATGGTGAACCTAATGCTCCCTGACACACTCCCACGGTGGTGATGGTGAACCTAACTCTCCCTGGTACACACACTCCCACGGTGGTGATGGTGAATCTAACATTCCCTGGTACACACACTCTCACGGTGGTGATAGTGAACCTAACGCTCCGTGGTACACACACTCCCACGGTGGTTATGGTGAACCTTACGCTCCCTGGTACACACACTCACACGGCGGTGACCCTAACGCTCCCTGGTACACACACACTCCCACGGTGATGATGGTGATCCTAACCCAACCTGGTACAGACACTCCTACGGTGGTGATGGTGAATCTAACGCTATCTGGTACACACACTCCCACGGTGGAGATGGTGAACCTAACGCTCCCTGGTACACACACTCCCACGGTGGTGATGGTGAACCTAACGCTCCCTGGTACACACACTCCCACGGTGGTGATGGTGAACCTAACGCCCATGGTACACACACTCCCAGGGTGGTGACGGTGAACCTAACGCTCCATGGCACACAGACACCCACGATGGTGAACCTAACACTCCCTGGTATACACACTCTCACAGTGGTGTTGGTGAACTTAACGCTCCCTGGTACACACACGCCCACGATGGTGATGGTGAACATAACGCTCCCTGGTACACACACTCCCACGGTGGTGATGGTGAACCTAACGCTCCCTGGTACACACACTCCCACGGTGGCGATGGTGAACCTAACGCTCCCTGGTACACACACTCCCACGGTCGTGATGGTGAACCTAACGCTCCGTGGTAAACACACTCCTACGGTGGTGATGGTGAACCTAATGCTCCCTGATACACACACTCACACGGCGGTGAACCTAACGCTCCCTGGTAAACACACTCCCACGATGGTGACAGAACCTAATTCTCCCTGGTACACACACATCCCACTGCGGTGAACCTAACGCCCCTGGTTCACACACTCCCCAATGATGGTGATGGTGGATCCTAACGCTCCCTGGCACACACACACCCCACGGTGCCGACAGTGAACCCAACGCTCCCTGGTACACACACTCCCACGGTGGTGATGGTGAACCTAACATTCCCAGATACACACACTCCCACGGGGGTGAAGGTGAACCTAACGCTCCCTGGTACACACACTCACACGGTGGTGATGGTGAACCTAATGCTCCCTGGTACACACACTCCCACGGCGCTGAACCTAACACTCCCTGGTACACACACTCCCACGGTGGTGATGGTGAACCTAACGCTCCCTGGTACACACACTCCTACTGCGGTGAACCTAACGCTCCCTGGTACACACACTCCCACTGCGGTGAACCTAACGCTCCCTGGTACAACACTCCCACGATGGTGATGGTGACCCTAACGCTCCCTGGTACACACACTGACACGTTGGTGATGGTGAACCTAACGCTCCCTGGTACACACACACCCACAGTGGTGATGGTGAACCTAATGCTCCCTGGTACACACTCCCACGGTGGTGATGGTGAACCTAACGCTCCCTGGTACACACACTCCCACGGTGGCAGTGCAACCCAACGCCCCTGGGTACACACTCCCACGGTGGTGAAGGTGAACCTAACGCTCAATGGTACACACACTCCCACGGTGGTGACCGTGCACCTAACGCTCCCTGGTACACACACTAGCACGGTGGTGATGGTAAACCTAACGCTCCCTGGCACACAGACACCCAAAATGGTGAACCTAACACTCCCTGGTACACACACTCCAACGGTGGTGATGGTGAACCTAATGCTCCCTGGCACACACACATCCACGGCGGTGAACCTAACACTCCCTGGTACACACACTCCCACGGTGGTGATGGTGAACCTAACGCTCCCTGGTACACACAATCCCACGGTGGTGAACCTAATGCTCCCTGGTACACACACTCCCACGGTAGTGATGGTGAACCTAACCCTCCCTGGTACACACACTCGCAAGGTGGTGATGGTGAACCTAACGCTCCCTGGTACACACACTCCCACGGTGGTGATGGTGAACTTAACGCTCCCTGGTACACACACTCCCACGGTGGTGATGGTGAACCTCATGCTCCATGGTACACACACTCCCATGGTGGTGATGGTGAACCTATAGCTACCTGGTACACACACTCCCACGGTGGTGAAGGTGAACCTAACGCTATCTGGTACACACACTCCCAAGGTGGTGATGGTGAACCTATCGCTCCCTCGTACACACACTCCCACGGCGGTGATGGTGAACCTAACGCTCCCTGGTACACACACTCCCACGGTGGTGACGGTGAACCTAATGCCCTCTACACACACACTCCCCATGGTGTCGATGCAGAACATAATGCCCTTGGTACACACACTCCCCACGGTGTGAACCCACGCACCTAAAACACACTCCCCACGGTGGTGATGGTGACCCAATGCTCCCCTGGGTAATACACACTCACGGGGTGGTGATGTAGAACCCACCTCCCTGGTACACACACTCCCATGGTGGGTGATG
Organism: Homarus americanus; assembly: GCF_018991925.1. Lineage (NCBI taxonomy): Eukaryota > Metazoa > Arthropoda > Malacostraca > Decapoda > Nephropidae > Homarus > Homarus americanus. The sequence continues at coordinate 6,480 of NW_024711967.1, read as the reverse complement.
GTGAACCTAACGCTCCCTGGCACACACCCCCACGGAGGTGATGGTGAACCTAACCTCCCTGGCACACACATTCCCCATGGTGGTGTGAGAGGAAATCTAACATTCCCTGTACACACACCCCACGGTGGTGATGGTGAACTTCCAACGCCCGTGGCACACACACTCCCCACGGTGGTTATGGTGAATCCATGCCCCTGGTACACACACTCACAGGGCGGTGAACCTACCGCTCCCTGGTACACACACTTCCACGGTGGTGATGGTGAACCAAACGCTCCAAGGTGCACACACCCACACGGTGGTGATCGTGAACCTAACGCTCCCTGGTACACACACGCCCATGGTTGTGACGGTGAACCTAACGCTCCCTGGTACACACACTCCAACGGTGGTGATGGTGATCCAAACGCTCCCTGGTTCACAGACATCGATGATGGTGAACCTAGCACTCCCTGGTACACACACTCCCAATGTGGTGATGGTAAACCTAACGCTCGATGGTACACACTCCCACTGCGGTGAACCTAACGCTCCCTGATACACACACTCCCACGATGGTGATGGTGACCCTAACGCTCCCTGGTACACACACTCCCACGGTGGTGATGAACCTAACGCTCCCTGGTACACACACTCCCACAGTGGTGATGGTGAACCTAATGCTCCCAGATACACACTTCCACGGTGGTGATGGTGAACCTAACTCTCCCTGGTACACACACTCCCACGGTGGTGATGGTGAATCTAACATTCCCTGGTACACACACTCCCACGGTGGTGATGGTGAACCTAACGCTCCGTGGTACACACACTCCCACGGTGGTTATGGTGAACCTTACGCTCCCTGGTAAACACACTCACACGGCGGTGAACCTACCGCTCCCTGGTACACACACATTCCCACGGTGGTGATGGTGATCCTAACCCAACCTGGTACGGACACTCCTACGGTGGTGATGGTGAACCTAACGCTCCCTGGTACACACACTCCCACGGTGGTGATGGTGAACCTAACACTCACTGGTACACACACTCCCACGGTGGTGAAGGGGAACCTAACACTCCATGGTACACACACTCCCAGGGTGGTGATGGTGAACCTAACGCTCCATGGCACACAGACACCCACTATGGTGAACCTAACACTCCCTGGTATACACACTCTCACGGTGGTGTTGGTGAACTTAACGCTCCCTGGTACACATACTCCCACGGTGGTGATGGTGAACCTAACGCTCCCTGGTTCACACACTCCCACGGTGGTGATGTCGAACATAACGCTCCCTGGTACACACACTTCACGGCAGACAGAACTCAACGCTCCCTGGCACACTCCCACGGTGGAGATGGTGAACCTAACGCTCCCTGGCACACAGACACCCACGATGGTGATGGTGTACCTAACGCTCCGTGGTACACACACTCCCACGGTGGTGATCGTGAAACTAACGCTCAATGGTACACACACTCACACAGTGGTGATGGTGAACCTAATGCTCCGTGGTACACACTCCCACGGTGGTGATGGTGAACATAACGCTCCCTGGTACACACACTCCCCACTGCGGTGAACCTAACGCTCCCTGGTTCACACACTCCCACGATGGTGATGGTGACCTTAACGCTCCCTGGTACACACACGCCCACGGTGCTGATGGTGAACCTAACGCTCCCTGGTACACACACTCCCACGGTGGTGATGGTGAACCTAACATTCACAGATACACACACTCCCACGGTGGTGAAGGTGAACCTAACGATCCCTGGTACACACACTCTCACGGTGGTGATGGTGAACCTAATGCTCCCTGGTACATGCCACACTCCAACGGCGCTGAACCCAACACTCCTGGCACACACATCTCCCCACGGTGGTGATGGTGAACCTAACGCCCCTGGTACACACACTCACTGCGGGTGAACCTAACGCCCCAGTACACACACTCCCCACTGCGTGAACATAACGCTTCCTGGTACACACACTCCCACGATGGTGATGGTGGACCTAACGCTCCCTGGTACACACACTCCCACGTTGGTGATGGTGAAACTTACGCTCCTTGGTACACACACTCCCACGGTGGTGATTGTGAACCTAAACCTCCCTGGTACACAGACACCCACGATGGTGAACCTAACGCTCCCTGGCACACACACTCCCACGGTGGTGATGGTGAACCTCACGCTCCCTGGTACACACACTCCCATGGTGGTGATTTTGAACCTAACGCTCCCTGTTAAACACACTCCCACGGTGGTGATGGTGAAACTAACGCTCGTTGGTACACACACGCCTACGGTGGTGACGGTGAACCTAAAGCTCCCTGGTAAACACCCACGATGCAGAACCCACACCCTGGCACAGTACACTCCAACGGTGGTGATGGTGAACCCACAACCCTGGCACACACACATTCACGGCGGTGAACCTAACACTCCCCTGGTACACACACTCCCACGGTGGTGATGGTGAACCTAACGCTCCCTGGTGCACATAATCCCACGGTGGTGAACCTAATGCTCCCTGGTACACACACTCCCACGGCAGTGATGGTGAACCTAACCCTCCCTGGTACACACACTCCCAAGGTGGTGATGGTGAACCTAACGCTCCCTGGTACACACACTCCTACGGTGGTAATGGTGAACCTAACGCTCCCTGGTACACACACACCCACGGTGGTGATGGTGAACCTAACGCTCCCTGGTACACACACTCCCACGGTGGTGATGATGAACGTAACTATCCCTGGAGCACACACTCTCACGGTGGTGATGGTGAACCTAATGCTCCCTCTTACACACACTCCCATAGTGTTGATGGTGAACATAATGCTCCCTGGTACACACACTCCCACGGTGGTGATGGTGAACCTAACCCTCACTGGAACACACACTCCCAAGGTGGTGATGGTGAACCTAACGCTCCATGGTACACATACTCCCACGGTGGTGATGGTGAACCTAACGCTCCCTGGTACACACACTCCCACGGTGGTGATGGTGAACCTAACGCTTCCTGGGACACACACTCCCACGGTGGAGATGGTGAACCTAACGCTCCCTTGTACACACACTCCCACGGTGGTGATGGTGAACCTAACGCTCCCTGGTACACACACTCACATGGTGATGATGGTGAACCTAACGCTCCCTGGTACACACACTCCCATGGTGGTGACGGTGAACCTAACACTCCCTGGTACACACACTCCCACGGTGGTGATGGTGAACCTAACGCTCCCTGGTGCACACACTCTCACGATGGTGATGGTGAACCTAATGCTCCCTCTTACACACACTCCCATGGTGTCGATGGTGAACATAATGCTCCCTGGTACACACACTCCCACGGTGGTGATGATGAACGTAACTATCCCTGGAGCACAGACTCTCACGGTGGTGATGGTGAACCTAATGCTCCCTCTTACACACACTCCCATGGTGTAGATGGTGAACATAATGCTCCCTGGTACACACACTCCCATGTGGTGATGGTGAACCTAACCCTCACTGGTGCACACACTCTCACGGTGGTGATGGTGAACCTAATGCTCCCTCTTACACACACTCCCATGGTGTCGATGGTGAACATAATGCTCCCTGGTACACACACTCCCACGGTGGTGAACCTAATGCTAACTGGTACACACACTCCCACGGTGGTGATGGTGAACCTAATGCTCCCTGGTGCACACACTCTCACGGTGGTGATGGTGAACATAACCCTCCCTAGTACACACACTCCCATGGTGGTGATGGTGAACCTAACGCTCCCTGGTACACACACTCCTACGGAGGTGATGGTGAACCTAACCCTCCCTGGTACACACACTCCCATGGTGGTAATGGTGAATCTAACATTCCCTGGTACACACACTCCCACGGTGGATATGGTGAACCTAACGCTCCGTGGTACACACACTCCCACAGTGGTGATGGTGAACCTAATGCTCCCTGGTACACACTCCCACGGTGGTGACCCTAACGCTCCCTGGGGTACACACACACCCCACGGTGGTGATGCAGGATCCTAACCCAACCTGGTACAGACACTTTACGGTGGTGATGTAAATCCACCATGAGTCTGGTACACACACACCCCACGGTGGAGATGGTGAACCACCGCCCCTGGTACACACACTTACTTGTGGTGATGGTGAACCTAACACTCACTGGTACACACACTCCCACGGTGGTGTTGGGGAACCTAACGCTCCATGGTACACACACTCCCAAGGTGGTGATGGTGAACCTAACGCTCCATGGCACACAGACACCCAAGATTGTGAACCTAACACTCCCTGATACACACACTCTCACGGTGGTGTTGGTGAACTTAACGCTCCCTGGTACACATACTCCCACGGTGGTGATGGTGAACCTAACGCTCCCTTGTACACACACTCCCACGGTGGTGATGGTGAACCTAACGCTCCCTGGTACACACACTCCCACGGTGGAGATGGTGAACCTAACGCTCCCTGGTACACACACTCCCACGGTGGTGAGGGTGAACCTAACGCTCCATGGTACACACACTCCTACGGTGGTGATGGTGAACCTAACGCTCCCTGATACACACACTCACACGGCGGTGAACCTAACGCTCCCTGGTACACACACTCCGACGATGGTGATGGTGAACCTAATGCTCCCTGGTACACACACTCCCACTGCGGTGAACCTAACGCTCCCTGGTTCACACACTCCCACGATGGTGATGGTGACCCTAACGCTCCCTGGTACACACACTCTCACGGTGCTGATGGTGAACCTAACGCTCTCTGGTACACACACTCCCACGGTGGTGATGGTGAACCTAACATTCCCAGATACACACACTCCCACGGGGGTGAAGGTGAACCTAACGCTCCCTGGTACACACACTCACACGGTGGTGATGGTAAACCTAATGCTCCCTGGTACACACACTCCCACGGCGCTGAACCTAACACTCCCTGGTTCACACACACCCCACGGTAGATGGTGAACCCAACGCTCCCTGGCAGGCCACACACCCTATCATGTGTAAACCGCAGAACGCCCCTGGCAATAACACACTCCCACTGCGGTGAACCTAACGCTCCCTGGTACACACACTCCCACGATGGTGATGGTGACCCTAACGCTCCCTGATACACACACTCCCACGTTGGTGATGGTGAACCTAACGCTCCCTGGTACACACACACCCACAGTGGTGATGGTGAACCTAATGCTCCCTGGTACACACTCCCACGGTGGTGATGGTGATCCTAACGCTCCCTGGTACACACACTCCCACGGTGGTGAATGTGAACCTAACGCTCCCTGGAACACACACACTCCCACGGTGGTGAAGGTGAACCTAACGCTCAATGGTACACACACTCCCACGGTGGTGACCGTGCACCTAACGCTCCCTGGTACACACACTCCCACGGTGGTGATGGTAAACCTAACGCTCCCTGGCACACAGACACCCACGATGGTGAACCTAACACTCCCTGGTACACACACTCCAACGGTGGTGATGGTGAACCTAATGTAACCCTGGCACACACACATCCACGGCGGTGAACCTAACACTCCCTGGTACACACACTCCCACGGCGGTGATGGTGAACCTAACCCTCCCTGGTGCACACACTCCCAAGGTGGTGATGGTGAACCTAACGCTCCCTGGTACACACACTCCTACGGTGGTAATGGTGAACCTAACGCTCCCTGGTACACACACACCCACGGTGGTGATGGTGAACCTAACGCTCCCTGGTACACACACACTCCATGGTGGTGATGGTGAATCTACATTCCCTGGTACACACACTCCCTACGGTGGTGATGGTGAACCTAACGCTCCGTGGTACACACACTCCCACGGTGGTTATGGTGAACCTTACGCTCCCTGGTACACACACTCACACGGCGGTGAACCTAACGCTCCCTGGTACACACACACTCCCACAGTGGTGATGGTGATCCTAACCCAACCTGGTACAGACACTCCTACGGTGGTGATGGTGAACCTAACGCTATCTGGTACACACACTCCCACGGTGGTGATGGTGAACCTAACGCTCCCTGGTACACACACTCCCATGGTGGTGATGGCTAACCTAACACTCACTGGTACACACACTCCCACGGTGGTGAAGGGGAACCTAACGCTCCATGGTACACACACTCCTAGGGTGGTGATGGTGAACCTAACGCTCCATGGCACACAGACACCCACGATGGTGAACCTAACACTCCCTGGTACACACACTCTCACGGTGGTGTTGGTGAACTTAACGCTCCCTGGTACACATACTCCCACGGTGGTGATGGTGAACCTAACGCTCCGTGGTACACACACTCCCACGGTGGTTATGGTGAACCTAACACTCACTGGTACACACACTCCCACGGTGGTGATGGTGAACCTAACGCTCCGTGGTACACACACTCCCACGGTGGTTATGGTGAACCTTACGCTCCCTGGTACACACACTC
>NW_024711966.1:0-7994 GCF_018991925.1 Homarus americanus | reverse complement strand
TCAGAGGTTTACCAGGGAGTGTCAGTGGTGTACCTGGGAGTGTCAGGGGTGTACCTGGGAGTGTCAGGTAACTGGAGTGTCGGTGTAACTGGGAGTTTAGAGGTGTACCTGGGAGGTCAGAGGTGTGCACCTGGGAGGTCAGAGAGTACCTGGGAGTGTCAGAGGTGTATCTGGAAGTATCAGAGGTGAACCAGGGAGTGTCCGAGGTGTACCTGGGAGTATCGGCGGTGTACCTGGGAGTATCGGATGGGTTCCTGGGAGTGTCAGAGGTGTACCTGGTAGTATCATTGGTGTACCTGGGAGTGTCAGCGGTGTATCTGGAAGTGTCAGAGGTGTACCTGGGAGCATCAGAGGTGTACCTAGGAGTGTCAAAGGTGTACCTGGGTGTGTGAGAAGTGTACCTCGGAGTGTCAGAGGTGTACCTGGGATTGTCGGAGGTGTACCTAGGAGTGTAAGAGGTGTGCCTGGGAGTGTCAGAGGTGCACTTGGGAGTGTCACAGGTGCACCTGGGAGTGTCTGAGGTGTTACTGGGAGTGTCTGAGCTTTACCTGGGAGTGTCTGAGGTGTACCTGGCAGTGTCTGAGGTGTACCTGGCAGTGTCATCAGTGTACCTGGGAGTGTCAGCGGTGTACCTGGGAGTATCATTGGTGTACCTGGAAGTGTCAGGGGTGTACCTGGAAGTGTCAGAGGTGTACCTGAGTGTGTCATTGGTGTACCTGGGAGTGTCAGAGGTGTACCTGGGAGTGTCAGAGGTGTACCTATGAGTGTCATTGGTGTACCTGGGAGTGTCAGAAGTGTACCTGGAAGTGTCAGGGGTGTACCTGGAAGTGTCAGAGGTGTACCTGGGATTGTCTGAGGTGTACCTGGGATTGTCAGAGGTGTACCTGGGAGTGTCAGGGGTGTAACTGGGAGTGTCAGGGGTGTACCTGGGAGTGACAGCGGTGTACCTGGGAGTGTCAGAGGTGTACCTGGAAGTGTCTGAGGTGTACCTGGGAGTGTCTGAGGTGTACCTAGAAGTGTCTGAGGTGTACATGGAATGTCAGAGGTGTATCTTGCAGTGTCATCGGTGTACCTGGGAGTGTAATAGGTGTACCTGGGAGTGTCAGAGGAATACCTGGGAGTGTCAGAGGTATACCTGGGCGTATCAGAGGTGTACCTGGGAGTGTCAGAGGTGCACCTGGGAGTGTGAGAGGTGTACCTGGGAGTGTCAGAGGTATACCCATGTATCAGAGTAGGTACCTGGAGTGTCAGGAGGTGCACCTGGGAGGCCAGAGGTGTACCTGGGAGGCCAGAGGTGTACCTGGGAGTGTCAGGAGGTGTACCTGAAGTGTCAGACGAGCACCAAGAGAGTCATTGGTGTGCCCAGAGTTGGGCTGGTACCTGGGTGTGTCAGAGGTGCACCAGGAGCAGTCAGTGGTGTACCTGGGAGTGTCAGGGGTGTGCCTGGGAGTGTCAGGGGTGTAACTGGGAGGCCGGAAGAGTAACTGGGAGTTTCAGAGGTGTACCTGGGAGTGTCAGAGGTGCACCTGGGAGTACAGAGTAGTACCTGGGAGCAACAGAGGAGTACCTGGGAGTGTCAGAGGTGTACCTGGTAGTGTCAGTGGTGTACCTGGTAGTGTCAGAGTTGTACTTGGGAGTGTGATTGGTGTACCTGGGAGTGTCAGAGGTGTATGTGGAAGTGTTAGAGGTGTACCTGGGAGTATCAGAGGTGTACCTGGGAGTGTGAGGGATGTACCTGGGAGTGTCAGGGGTGTAACTGGGAGTGTCGGAAGTGTAACTGGGAGTTTCAGAGGTGTACCTGGGAGTGTCAGAGGTGTACCTGGGAGTGTCAGAGTAGTACCTGGGAGTGTCAGAGGTGTACCTGGGAGTGTTTGAGGTGTACCTGGGAGTGTCAGGGGAGAACCAGGGAGTGTAAGAGGTGTACCTGGGAGTGTCAGAGGTGTACCAGGGAGTGTCAGAGGTGAACCAGGGAGTGTCAGAGGTGAACCAGGGAGTGTCTGAAGTGTACCTGGGAGTATCGAAGGTGTACCTGGGAGTATCGGAGGTGTGCCTGGGAGTTTCAGAGGTGTACCTGGTAGTATCATTGGTGTACCTGGGAGTGTCATTGGAGGCACTGGGAGTCAGAGGTGTACCAGGAGTGTCAGTGGTGTACCTGGGACAGTACCTGGGAGTGTTCGGAGGTGTACCTGGAAGTGTCTGAGGTACCTGGAAGTGTCAGGGGCGTACCTGGAAGTGTCAGAGGTGCCCGGGAGTGCCTGACGTGTACCTGGGATTGTCAGAGGTGTACCTGGGAGGCCTGGGGTGTACCTAGGCGTGTCAGGGGTGTACCTGGAGTGTCATAGGTGTATCTGGCAGTGTCAGCGGTGTAACTGGAAGTGTCAGCGGTGTACCTGGGAGTGTCAGAGGTGTGCCTGGGAGTGTCAGAGGTGCACTGAGTGTCAGCGGTGTGCCTGGGAGGTCAGAGAAGCACTTGGGAGTGTCACAGGTGCACCTGGGAGGTCTGAGGTGCCTGAGTGCCAGAGGTGTGCCTGGGAGTGTCAGAGGTGCACTTGGGATTGTCACAGGTGCACCTGGGAGTTATAGAGGTGCAACTGGGAGTGTCTGAGCTGTACCTGGGAGTGTCTGAAGTGTTCCTGGCAGTGTCTGAGGTGTACCTGGCAGTGTCAGCGGTGTACCTGGGAGTGTCAGGGGTACTTGGAGTGTCACGGTGTACCTGGGAGTGTCAGGAAGTACCTGGGAGTCAGAGGAGTTCCTGGGAGTGTCGGAGGAGTACCTGGCACAAAGGAGTACCTGGGAGTGTCAGAGGTGCCTGGTAGTGTCAGTGGTGTACCTGGGAGTGTCAGAGTTGTACCTTGGGAGGTGATTGGTGTACCTGGGAGTGTCAGAGGTATGTGGAAGTGAGAGGTGTACCTGGGAGTATCAGAGGTACCTGGGAGTGTAGGGGTGTACATGGGAGTGTAGGGGTAACTGGGAGTGTAAGTGTAAGTGGGAGTTCAGAGGTGTACCTGGGAGTGTCAGAGGTGTACCTGGGAGGTCAGAGTAGCACCTGGGAGTGTCAGAGTAGTACCTGGGAGTGTCAGAGGTGTACCTGGGAGTGTCTGAGGTACCTGGGAGGTCAGAGGTATACCTGGGAGTGTCAGAGGTACCTGGGAGTGTCAGAGGTGTACCTGGGAGTGTCTGAGGTACCTGGGAGGTGTCAGAGGAACCAGGAGTGTAAGAGGTGTATCTGGGAGTATCAAAGGTGTACCAGGAGGTCAGAGGTGAACCAGGAATGTCAGAGGTGAACCAGGAGTGTCTGAGGTGTACCTGGGAGACCGGAGGTGTACCTGAGAGTATGGGAGGTGTACCTGGGAGTGTCAGAGGCCTGGTAGTATTGCTGGTGTACCTGGGAGGTCAGAGGTGTACCAGGGAGTGTCAGAGGGATCCAGGGAGTGTCTGAGGTATACCTGGAAGTATCGGAGGTACCTGAAGTATCGGAAGTGTACCTGGGAGTGTCAAAGATGTACCTGGAGTGTAAGAGGTGTACCAGGGAGTGTCAGAGGTACCTGGTAGTATCATTGGTGTACCTGGAGTGTCAGAGGTATCAGGAGTGTCAGAGGTGTACCTGGGAGGTCATTGGTGTACCTGGTAGTGACAGGGGTGTACCTGGAAGTGACAGGGTGTACCTGGAAGTGTCAGAAATATACCTGGCAGTGCTCAGAGGTGTACCTGGGATGTCAGGGGTGTACTGGGAGTGTCGGAGGTGTAACTGGAGTGTCAGGTGGTGTACCTGGGAGTGTCAGAGGTACCTGGGAGGTTAGGGGAGAAACCAGGAGTGTAAGAGATGTATCTGGGAGTATCAGAGGTGTACCAGGGAGGTCAGAGGTGTACCAGGGAATGTCAGAGGTGAACCAGGGAGCCGAGGTACCGGAGGCCCGGAGGTGTACCTGAGAGCATGGGAGGTGCACCTGGGAGTGTCAGAGGTGTGCCTGGTAGTATCATTGGTGTACCTGGGAGGTCAGAGGTGTATCTGGAAGTGTCAGAGGTGTACCTGGGAGTTTCAGAGGTGTATCTGGGAGTGTCAGAGGTGCACATGGGAGCAAGTTGGCTGGTGTACCTGGTAGACAGGGGTGTACCTGGAAGTGTCAGGGGTGTACCTGGAAGTGTCAGAGGATGTACCTGGGAGTGTCAGAGGTGTACCTGGGAGTGTCAGGGGTGTACCTGGGGAGGTCGAAGGTGTAACTGGGAGTGTGGGTGGTGTACCTGGGAGCAAGAGTGTACCTGGGAGTGTCAGAGTAGTACCTGGGAGAGTCAGAGGTGTACTGGGAGTGTCTGAGGTTACCTGGGAGGCAGGGGAGAACCAGGAGTGTAAGAGGTGTATCTGGGAGTATCAAAGGTGTACCAGGGAGTGTCAGAGGTGAACCAGGAATGCCAGAGGTGAACCAGGGAGTGTCTGAGGTGTACCTGGGAGCACCGGAGGTGTACCTGAGAGCATGGTAGGTGCACCTGGGAGTGTCAGACGTACCTGGTAGCATCATTGGTGTACCTGGGTGTGTCAGAGGTATCTGGAAGTGTCAGCGTTTACCTGGGAGTATCAGCGGACCAGGTGTCAGAGGGGTACCTGGAGTTCAGAGGTATCTGGGAGTGTCAGAGGTGTACCAGGAGCAAGAGGAGTACCTGGGAGTATCGGAAGTACTGGGAGATCGGAGGTGTACCTGTGAGTGTCAGAGGGATGGAGCATTAGGTGTACCAGGAGTGTCAGAGGTGAAACCAGGGAATGTCAGTGGAATACCAGGGTGTCAGAGGTGAACCAGGGAGGTCAGAGGTGAACCAGGAGGTCTGAGGTGTACTGGGAGTATCGGGAGGTACCTGGGAGGTCGGGAGGTACCTGGGAGTGTCAGAGGTGAACCCAGTGTTGGTGTACCTGGGAGAGTCAGAGGGGTGGATTCAGTGTCAGAGGTGTACCTGGGAGCATCAGAGGTACCTGGGAGGTCAGAGGTGTACCAGGGAGTGTCAGACGAGTACCTGGTAGTATCGGAGGTGTACCTGGGAGTATCGGAGGTGTACCTGGGAGTGTCAGAGGTGTACCTGGGAGTGCAGAGGTGTACCAGGGAGGTCAGAGGGACCAGGGAGTGTCTGAGGTATACCTGGGTATCGGAGGTGTACCTGGAAGTATCGGAAGTGTACCTGGGAGTGTCAAAGATGTACCTGGGAGTGTAAGAGGTGTACCAGGGAGTGTCAGTGGAGTACGGGAGTGTCAACAATGTACTGGGAGTATCGGAGGTGTACCTGTGAATATCGGGAGATGTACTCTGGGATTGCCAGAGGTACACCTAGAGTGTCTGAGGTGTACCTGGCAGTGTCAGAGGTGTACCCATGAGGTGTACCAGGGAGTGTCAGTGGTGTACCTGGGAGTGTCATTGGTGTACCGGGAGTGTCAGAGGGTACTGGAAGTGTCAGGGTGTACCTGGAAGTGTCAGAGTACCTGGAAGTGTCAGAGGTGGCACCTGGGAGTGCCTGAGGTACCTAGGATTGTCAGAGGTGTACCTGGAGTGTCAGGGTGTAACTGGAAGTGTCAGGGTGTACCTGGAGTGTCACAGGTATCTGGCAGTGCTGCGGTGTAACTGGGAGGTCAGCGGTGTACCTCGGAGTGTCAGAGGTGTGCCTGAGAAGTCAGAGGTGCACTTGGGATTGTCACAGGTGCACCTGGGAGATATAGAGGTGCAACTGGGAGTGTCTGAGCTGTACCTGGGAGTGTCTGAAGGTACTGGCAGTGTCTGAGGTGTACTGGCAGTGTCAAGTGGTGTGTACCTGGGAGTGTCTGGTGGCCTGGCAGTGTCAGAGGTGTACCTGGGGTGTCAGAGGTGCACCAGGGAGGTCAGTGGTGTACCTGGGAGGCTGGGGTGTACCTGGGAGTCAGAGGTGTACCTGGAAGTGTCAGGGGTGTACCTGGAAGTGTCAGGGGAGTACCTGGAGTGTCAGAGGTACCGGGAGTGCCTGAGGTGTACCTAGGATTGTCAGAGGTGTACTTGGGAGTGTCAGGGGTGTAACTGGGAAGTGTCAGGGGTACCTGGAGTGTCATAGGTGTATCTGGCAGTGTCAGCGGTGTAACTGGGAGTGTCAGCGGTACCTGGGAGTGTCAGAGGTGTGCCTGGGAGGCAGAGGTGCACTGGATTGTCACAGGTGCACCTGGGAGTTATAGAGGCAACCTGGGAGTGTCTGAGCTGTACCTGGGAGTGTCTGAAGTGTACCTGGCAGTGGTCTGAGGTACCTGGCAGTGTCAGCGGTGTACCTGGGAGTGTCAGGGGTGCCTTGAGTGTCAGCGGTGTACCTGGGAGTGTCAGAAGTGTACCTGGGAGTGTCAGAGGAGTTCCTGGGAGTGTCGGAGGAGTACCTGGCAGCGTCAAGGAGTACCTGGGAGTGTCAGAGGTGTACCTGGTAGTGTCAGTGGTGTACCTGGGAGTGTCAGAGTTGTACTTGGGAGGTGATTGGTGTACCTGGGAGTGTCAGGAGGTGTAGTGGAAGTGTCAGAGGTGCACTGGGAGATCAGAGGTGTACCTGGGAGTGTCAGGGGTGTACATGGGAGGTCAGGGGTGTAACTGGGAGTGTCGGAAGTGTAAGTGGGAGTTCAGAGGTACCTGGGAGGTCAGAGGTGTACCTGGGAGGTCAGAGTAGTACCTGGTGTCAGAGTAGTACCTGGGAGTGTCAGAGGTGTACCTGGGAGGTCTGAGGTGTACCTGGGAGTTCAGAGGTACCAGGGAGTGTCAGAGGTGAACCAGGGAGTGTCAGGGGTGAACAAGTGAGTGTCTGAAGTGTACCTGGGAGTATCGAAGGTGTACCTGGGAGAATCGGAGGTGTACCTGGGAGTCAGAGGTGTACCCAGCAGCATCATTGGTGTACTGGGAGAGTCAGAGGTGTATCAGGGAGTGTCAGAGGTGTACCTGGGAGGCCATGGTGTACCCAGTGACAGGGGTGTACCTGAAGGTAGGGGTGTACCTGGAAGTGTCAGAGGCATACCTGGGAGTGTCAGAGGTGTACCTGGGAGGTCAGAGGCATACCTGGGAGGTCAGAGGTACCTGGGAGTGCCAGAGGTGACCTGGGAGTATCTGAGGTACCTGGGAGCACAGAGAACCAGGAGTGTAAGAGGTGTATCTGGGAGTATCAAAGGTGTACCAGGGAGTGTCAGAGGTGAACCAGGAATGTCAGAGGAACGAGGGAGTGTCTGAGGTGTACCTGGGAGGGAGGTGTACCTGAGAGCAAGTGTACCTGGGAGTCAGAGGTGTACCTGGTAGTATCATTGGTGCTCCTGAAAGCCAGAGGTGTACCAGGGAGTGTCAGAGGATCCAGGAGTGTCTGAGGCATACCTGGAAGCACCGGAAGTGTACCTGGGAGTGTCAAAGATGTACCTGGGAGTAAGAGGTACCAGGGAGTGTCAGAGGTGTACCTAGTATCATTGGTGTACCTGGGAGGACAGAGGCAAGGGAGGTCAGAGGTGTACCTGGGAGTGTCATTGGTGTACCCAGTGACAGGGGTGTACCTGGAAGCAGAGGTTACCTGGACGTGTCAGAAATATACCTGGCAGTGTCAGAGGTGTACCTGGGAGTGTCAGGTGTACCTGGGAGTGTCGGGAGGTAACTGGAGTGTCAGTGGTGTACCTGGGAGGTCAGAGGTGTACCTGGGAGCAGAGTAGTACCTGGGAGTGTCAGAGGTGACCTGGGAGGTCTGAGGTATCCTTGGGAGGCCAGAGAACCAGAGTGTAAGAGATGACCTGGAGCATTCAGAGGTACCAGGGAGGTCAGAGGTGTACCAGGAATGTCAGAGGTGAACCAGGAGTGTCTGAGGTACCTGGGAGGCCCGGAGGTGTACCTGAGAGTATGGGAGGTACCTGGGAGTGTCAGAGGTGTGCCTGGTAGTATCATTGGTACCTGGGAGTGTCAGAGGTGTATTGGAAGTGTCAGAGGGTACCTGGGAGTTTCAGAGGTGTATCGAGTGCCAGAGGTGTACATGGGAGTGTT
>NW_024711965.1:0-4683 GCF_018991925.1 Homarus americanus | reverse complement strand
TAAAACAAACAAACGTACATAAAAACAAGCAAACAAACATAAAAACAATAAAAAAACAGACCCTCTTCAACAAACCACCACCACCAAGGACTTCACTAACCTGCCACCTCCACCACCCCCTCCTACAACTCTATTTAAAATCCCGAAACTTTCCAAAGGTCACTCCTGCCTCGGTGACCTTTGGGGGTTAACACTGCCCACTGGTCTAGATCTGGCGAGAAAACTGCCCCCACCCAAAGGTCACTTGTTGGGTGTCACAAAGCGCCTGCTGGGTGATTTAGGTGAGTCTTCCCCCGCCCTCCCCCATCCTCCCTTTCCAACCCAGGGTCACAGTGTGTAAGGTTAAGGCGTTTGAATTTTAATTTAGTTGATGATGATATAATGCAGAGAAAGAAGAAGAAGAAGAAGAAGAAGAAGAAGAAGAAGAAGAAGAAGAAGAAGAAGAAGAAGAAGAAGAAGAAGAAGAAGAAGAAGAAGAAGAAGAAGAAGAAGAAGAAGAAGAAGAAGAAGAAGAAGAAGAAGAAGAAGGCTAGGTTACGTTAGGTTAGGTTAGGTTAGATTAGGTTAAGTTAGGTTAGGTCTGGTCAGGTTACATTATGCATGAAGGTATTCATTTATATGTATATTTATGATCTACAGGATCGTTTATGGCCAGTCAAAAGCTTCTAGAAAATATAAATACATAGAAGTTATCACTAATGGCCAATTATCCCTATTTAGTGTAACATACAGTACATATTAGGTAGGGTTCGCTTTTATTTGTTTGTTTTCGTATTATTTAAGTCATTTATTTGTTAACATTTAGCTTAGAATAAGTAAATATTATACAAAACAAAACATTGAAAAACTCACAAGTGAATTTGTAACATATAATCAAGTCGAGATAATATTACCAATACCACGTGCTGGTCAAGCTCCGAAAGAGTTGTCCGGGGGTCTAGCTAACCTCTGGTCGGGGCTTGACCAGCACGAAAAAAAAAAAAATTTTTTTACTAAACGTGATTTTGGCAACCTGTGGTGTAATAGTCAGCATGCTCGCCTTGCAAGCGAGTGGACCCCTGTTCGATTCCCGGACGGAGTGAAACTATGGGCATTTTTTTTTTTACGTCATTTGGCTTTCTATTTACCAGTAAATGGGAAGCTGGATGTTAATCGATTTGCGGATCTTATTCTGGAATAATGGTTAGCCAGTGCAGTTGCCGAGTTGTCCGATCTTCTCGAACTATTCATTGAAACTGGGTCATACAACTCGTTAACTTAGGGTGTGGTTGTGGTGTTGGCGACAGATTCTAACACCTTAAACAAATTCACGCCTAGGTTGCTCTAGAGCCGACCATTATTGTTACGTGTATAATATTACCATCACTACCACAACCAGTATTATCACTACTATTGTCATCTTCTCAACTATCATCTTTCCTTCCCTCTTCCTCCTCCTGCCTCCATATTTTAATAATTAACGTCTCAATTACTATTATTATCATCATTATTTTTATTATTATTACCGTATTATTATAATTATTATTATTATAATTATTATTATAATTATTATTATTATTATTACTATTATTATTATAATTATTATTAACAATACAACATGTGGCTGGAACGACAGTTGAAATTAGAAATAAGATAAAAAGTTGTATTAAATTAACAATTAAAACACAAACAAGAACCACAGGTACAAGTCGATCAGTTTTTTATCATGAGAGAGAGAGAGAGAGAGAGAGAGAGAGAGTCCCTGGCTCACTGTGACGTTATGACAAAGTTGTTGGTAAATATATGGTATGGAAATTGTGTTGATACTCTCTCTCTCTCTCTCTCTCTCTCTCTCTCTCTCTCTCTCTGTGTGTGTCTCTCTCTCTGTGTGTCTCTCTCTCTCTCAAACACACACACCAACCACAAACAAACAACACATCACAAACAAACAAGCAAGCAACAACACAACACAAACAATAATGACACCACAAAAATCATCATTCTAAAAAACAAACAATAAAACAAACAAAAACAATAAAACAAACAAACATACCAACAAAAAATAAAACAAACAAACAATCAAACAATAAAACGAACAAACGAAGAATAAAACAAAACAAACAAACAATAAAACAAACAAACAAACAAACGGTAATACAAACAAACATACATAAAAACAATCAAACATAAAAACAATAAAAAAAACAGACCCTCTTCAACAAACCACCACCACCAAGGACTTCACTAACCTACCACCTCCACCACCACCTCATTACAACTCTATTTATAATCCCAAAACTTCCCAAAGGTCACTCCTGCCTCGGTGACCTTTGGGGGTTAACACTGCCCACTGGTTTAGATCTGGCGAGAAAACTGCCCCCACCCAAAGGTCACCTGTTGGGTGTCACAAAGCGCCTGCTGGGTGATTTAGGTGAGTCTTCCCCCGCCCTCCCCCATCCCCCCTCTCCAACCCAGGGTCACAGTGTGTAAGGTTAAGGCGTTTGAATTTTAATTTAGTTGATGATGGTATAATGCAGAGGAGGAGGAGGAGGAGGAGGAGGAGGAGGAGAAGGAGAAGGAGAACAAGAAGAAGGAGAACAAGAAGAACAAGAACAAGAACAAGAAGAAGGCTAGATTACGTTAGGTTACGTTAGGTTAGGTTAGGCTAGATTAGGTTAAGTTAGGTTAGGTCTGGTCAGGTTACATTATGCATGAAGGTTATTCATTTATATGTATACTTATGATCTACAGGATCGTTTATGGCCAGTCAAAGGCTTCTAGAAAAGATAAATACATAGAAGTTATCACTAATGGCCAATTATCCCTATTTAGTGTAACATACAGTATATATTAGGTTGGAGTTCCGCTTTTATTTGTTTGTTTTCGTATTATTTAAGTCATTTATTTGTTAACATTTAGCTTAGAATAAGTAAATATTATACAAAACAAAACATTGAAAAACTCACAAGTGAATTTGTAACATATAATCAAGTCGAGATAATATTACCAATACCACGTGCTGGTCGGGGCTTGACCAGCACGAAAAAAATAAAAAAAATTTTTACTAAACGTGATTTTGGCAACCTGTGGTGTAATAGTCAGCATGCTCGCCTTGCAAGCGAGTGGACCCCTGTTCGATTCCCGGACAGAGTGAAACTATGAGCATTTTTTTTTTACGTCATTTGGCTTTCTATTTACCAGTAAATGTGAACCTGGATGTTAATCGATTTGCGGATCTTATTCTGCAATCATGGTTAGCCAGTGCAGTTGCCGAGTTGTCCGGTCGTCTCGGACTATTCATTGAAACTGGGTCATACAACTCGTTAACTTAGGGTGTGGTTGTGGTGTTGGCGACAGATTCTAACACCTTAAACAAATTCACGCCTAGGTTGTTCTAGAGCCGACCATTATTGTTACGTGTATAATATTACCATCACTACCACAACCAGTATTATCACTACTATTGTCATCTTCTCAACTATCATCTTTCCTTCCCTCTTCCTCCTCCTGCCTCCATATTTTAATATTTAACGTCTCAATTACTATTATTATCATCATTATTTTTATTATTATTACCGTATTATTATAATTATTATTATTATAATTATAATTATTATTATTATTATTATTATTATTATTATTATTAACAATACAACATGTGGCTGGAACGACAGTTGAAATTAGAAATAAGATAAAAAGTTGTATTAAATTTACAATTAAAACACAAACAAGAACCACAGGTACAAGTCGATCAGTTTTTTATCATAAGAGAGAGAGAGAGTCCCTGGCTCACTGTTACGTTATGACAAAGTTGTTGGCAAATATATGGTATGGAAATTGTGTTGATACTCTCTCTCTCTCTCTCTCTCTCTCTCTCTCTCTCTCTCTGTGTGTCTCTCTCTCACACACACACACACCAACCACAAACAAACAACACATCACAAACAAACAAGCAAGCAACAACACAACACAAACAATAATGACACCACAAAAAACATCATTCTAAAAAACAAACAAAAAACAAACAAAAACAATAAAACAAACAAACATACCAACAAACAATATAACAAACAAACAATCAAACAAACAATAAAACGGTCAAACGAAGAATAAAACCAAACAAACAAACAATAAAACATACAAACAAACAATAAAACAAACAAACATACATAAAAACAATCAAACAAACATAAAAACAATAAAAAAACAGACCCTCTTCAACAAACCACCACCACCAAGGACTTCACTAACCTACCACCTCCACCACCACCTCCTACAACACTATTTATAATCCAAAAACTTCCCAAAGGTCACTCCTGCCTCGGTGACCTTTGGGGGTTAACACTGCCCACTGGTCTAGATCTGGCGAGAAAACTGCCCCCACCCAAAGGTCACTTGTTGGGTGTCACAAAGCGCCTGCTGGGTGATTTAGGTGAGTCTTCCCCCGCCCTCCCCCATCCCCCTCTCCAACCCAGGGTCACAGTGTGTAAGGTTAAGGCGTTTGAATTTTAATTTAGTTGATGATATAATGCAGAGAAGAAGAAGAAGAAGAAGAAGAAGAAGAAGAAGAAGAAGAAGAAGAAGAAGAAGAAGAAGAAGAAGAAGAAGAAGAAGAAGAAGAAGAAGAAGAAGAAGAAGAAGAAGAAGAAGAAGAAGAAGAAGAAGAAGAAGAAGAAGAAGAAGAAGAAGAAGAAGAAGAAGAAG
>NW_024711964.1:0-21084 GCF_018991925.1 Homarus americanus | reverse complement strand
TTAACGTTAGTTTAACGCCATTATCGTTAGTTTAACGCCATTTAACGTTAGTTTATCGGCATTTAACGTTAGTTTAACGGCATTTAACGTTAGTTTAACGCCATTTAACGTTAGTTTAACGTTATTTAACCTTAATTAAACGCCATTTAACGTTAGTTTAACGCCATTTAACGTTAGTTTAACGCCATTTTACGTTAGTTTACCGCCATTTAAAGTTAGTTTAACGCCGTTTAACGTTAGTTTAATGCCATTTAACGATAGTTTAACGCCATTTAACGTTAGTTTAACGCCATTTAACATTAGTTTAACGTCATTTAACCTTAATTAAACGCCATTTAACGTTAGTTTAACGCCATTTAACATTAGTTTAACGATATTTAACCTTAATTAAACGCCATTTAACGTTAGTTAACGCCATTTAAAGGTTAGTTTAACGCCATTTAACGTTAGTTTAACGCCATTTGACGTTAGTTTAACGCCATTTTACGTTACTTTAACGCCATTTAACGTTAGTTTAACGTCATTTAACCTTAATTAAACACCATTTAACGTTAGTTTAACGCCATTTAACGTTAGTTTAACGCCATTTAACATTACTTTAACATCATTTAACCTTAATTAAACGCCATTTAGCGTTAGTTTAACGCCATCTAACTTTAATTAAACGCCATTTAACGTTAGTTTAACGCCATTTAACGTTAGTTTAACGCCATTTAACATTAGTTTAACGCCATCTAACCTTAATTTAACTCCATTTACCGTTAGTTTAATGCCATTTCACGTTAGTTTAACGTTATTTAACCTTAATTGAACTCCATTTAACGTTAGTTTAACGCCATTTTACGTTAGTTTAACGCCATTTATCGTTAGATTAACGCCATTTTACGTTAGTTTAACGCCAATTAACGTTAGTTAAACGTCATTTAACGTTAATTTAATGCTATTTAACGTTAGTTTAACGCCATTTAACGTTAGTTTAACTTCATTTAACGTTAATTTAACGCTATTTAACGTTAGTTTAACTTTATTTAACGTTAGTTTAACTTCATTTAACGTTAATTTAGCGCTATTTAACGTTAGTTTAACTTCATTTAACGTTAGTTTAACTTCATTTAACGTTAATTAAACGCCATTTATCGTTAGTTTAACGCCATTTAACGTTAGTTTAACGCCATTTAACGTTAGTTTAACGTCATTTAACCTTAATTAAACGCCATTTAAATTTAGTTTAACGCCATTTAACGTAAGTTTAACGCCATTTATCGTTAGTTTAGCTTCATTTAACGTTAATTTAACGCTATTTAACGTTAGTTTAACGCCATTTAACGTTAGTTTAACGCCATTTAACGTTAGTTTAACGCCATTTAACGTTAGTTTAACGGCATTTAACGTTAGTTTAACGCCATTTAACGTTAGTTTAACGTTATTTAACTTTAATTAAACGCCATTTAACGTTAGTTTAACGCTATTAACGTTAGTTTAACGCCATTTAACGTTAGTTTACCGCCATTTAACGTTATTTAACGCTATTTAACGCGTTTAATGCCATTTCACGATAGTTTAACGCCATTTAACGTTAGTTTAACGCCATTTAACGCGTTTAACGCTATTTAACGTTAGTTTAACTTCATTTAACGTTAATTTAACGGTATTTAACGTTAGTTTAACGCCATTTAACGGTAGTTTAACGCCATTTAACGTTAGTTTAACGTCATTTAACCTTAATTAAACGCCATTTAACGTTAGTTTAATGCCATTTAACGTTAGTTTAACGCCATTTAACGTTAGTTTAACGTCATTTAACCTTAATTAAACGCCATTTAACGTTAGTTTAACGTCATTTAACGTTAGCTTAACGCCATTTATCGCTATTTAGCTTCATTTAACGTTAATTTAACGCTATTTAACGTTAGTTTAACTTCATTTAACGTTAGTTTAACGCCATTTAACGTTAGTTTAACGCCATTTAACGTTAGTTTAATTTTATTTAACGTTAGTTGGCATACAAGTTTAACGCCATTTAACGTTAGCTTAACGTTATTTAACTCTAATTAAACGCCATTTAACGTTAGTTTAACGCTATTTAACGTTAGTTTAATGCTATTTAACGTTAGTTTAACGCCATTTAACGTTAGTTTAACGCCATTTAACGTTAGTTTAACGCCATTTAACGTTAGTTTAACGTCATTTACCGTTAGTTTAACGCCATTTACCGTTAGTTTAACGCCATTTAACGTTAGTTTAACGTTATTTAACCTTAATTAAACGCCATTTAACGTTCGTTTAACGCCATTTAACATTAGTTTAACGCCATTTAACGTTAGTTTAACGCCATTTAACATTAGTTTAACGTCATTTAACCTTAATTAAACGCCATTTAACGTTAGTTTAACGCCATTTAACATTAGTTTAACGATATTTAACCTTAATTAAACGCCATTTAACGTTAGTTTAACGGCATTTAACGTTAGTTTAACGCCATTTAACGTTAGTTTAACGCCATTTAATGTAAGTTTAACGCCATTTAACGTTAGTTTAACGCCCTTTTACGTTACTTTAACGCCATTTAACGTTAGTTTAACTTAATTTAACGTTACTTAACCTTAATTTAACGCCATTTAGCGTTAGTTTAACGCCATTAAACATTAATTTAACGCCAATTAACGTTAGTTTAACGCCATTTAACATTAGTTTAACGTCATTTAACCTTAATTAAACGCCATTTAACGTTAGTTTAACGCCATTTAACATTAGTTTAACGATATTTAACCTTAATTAAACGCCATTTAACGTTAGTTTAACGGCAATTAACGTTAGTTTAACGCCATTTAACGTTAGTTTAACGCTTACGCACGTAAGTTTAACGCCATTAACGTTATTTAACGCCCTTTACGTTACTTTTAACGCCATTTAACGTTAGTTTAACTTAATTTAACGTTAATTAAACGCTATTTATCGTTAGTTTAACGCCATTAACGTTAGTTTAACTCCATTTAACATTAGTTTAACGTCATTTAACCTTAATTAAACACCATTTACCGTTAGTTTAATGCCATTTAACGTTAGTTTATCGTCATTTAACCTTAACTAAACGCCATTTAACGTCAGTTTAACGCCATTTAACGTTAGCTTAACGCCATTTAACGTTAGTTAAACGTCATTTAACGATAATTTAACGGTATTTAACGTTAGCTTAACGCCATTTAACGTTAGTTAAACGGCATTTAACGTTAATTTAACGATATTTAACGTTAGTTTAACTCCATTTAACGTTAGTTTAACGCCATTTAACGTTAGTTTAACGCCATTTAACGTTAGTTTAACGCCATTTAACGTAAGTTTAACGGCATTTAACGTTAGTTTAACGCCATTTAACGTTAGTTTAACGTTATTTAACCTTAATTAAACACCATTTAACGTTAGTTTAACGCCATTTAACGTTAGTTTAACGCCATTTAACGTTAGTTTACCGCCATTTAACGTTAGTTTAACGCCATTTAACGTTAGTTTAATGCCAATTAACGATAGTTTAACGCCATTTAACGTTAGTTTAACGCCATTTAACGTTAGTTTAACGCCATTTAACGTTAGTTTAACGTCATTTAACGTTAGTTTAACGCCATTTACCGTTAGTTTAACGCCATTTAACGTTAGTTTAACGTTATTTAACCTTAATTAAACGCCATTTAACGTTAGTTTAACGCCATTTAACATTAGTTTAACGCCATTTAACGTTAGTTTTACGCCATTTAACATTAGTTTAACGTTTATTGTTCTTAATTAAACGCCATTTAACGTTAGTTTAACGCTATTTAACATTAGCTTAACGATATTTAACCCACTCAAACTCCATTAACGTTAGTTTAACGGCATTTAACGTTAGTTTAACGGTAATTTAACGCGTTTAACGGCATTTAACGTTAGTTTAACGCCATTTAACGATAGTTTAACGCCATTTAACGTTGGCTTAACGCCATTTAACGTTAGTTTAACGCCATTTAACGTTTAACGCCATTTAACGTTAGTTTAACGGCATTTAACGTTAGTTTAACGGCATTTAACGTTAGCTTAATATCGCCATTTAATTATTTAACCTTAATTAAATGCCATTTAACGTTAGTTTAACGCCATTTAACGTTAGTTTAACGCCATTTAACGTTAATTTACCGCCATTTAACGTTAGTTTAACGCCATTTAACGTTAGTTTAATGCCATTTAACGATAGTTTAACGCCATTTAACGATAGTTTAACGCCATTTACCGTTAGTTTAACGCCATTTAACGTTAGTTTAACGTTATTTAACCTTAATTAAACGCCATTTAACGTTAGTTTAACGCCATTTAACATTAGTTTAACGCCATTTAACGTCAGTTTAACGCCATTTAACATTAGTTTAATGTCATTTAACCTTAATTAAACGCCATTTAACGTTAGTTTAACGCCATTTAACATTAGTTTAACTTAATTTAACGTTAATTAAACGCCATTTATCGTTAGTTTAACGCCATTTAACGTTAGTTTAACGCCATTTAACGTTAGTTTACCGCCATTTAACTTTAGTTTAACGCCATTTAACGTTAGTTTAATGCCATTTAACGTTAGTTTAACGCCATTTAACGTTATTTAACGCCATTTAACGTTAGTTTAACGCCATTTAACGTTAGTTTAACGTCATTTAACGTTATTTAACGCCATTTACCGTTAGTTTAACGCCATTTAACGTTAGTTTAATGTTATTGTTCTTAATTAAACGCCATTTTAACGTTACTTTTAATTCATTTAACCTTAATTAAACGCCATTTAACGTTAGTTTAACGGCATTTAACGTTAGTTTAACGGCATTTAACGTTAGTTTAACGCCATTTAACGTTAATTTAACGCCATTTAACGATAATTTAACGCCATTTAACGATAATTTAACGCCATTTAACGTTAGTTTAACGCCATTTAACGTTAGTTTAACGCCATTTAACGTTAGTTTAACGCCATTTAACGTTAGTTTAACGCCATTTAACGTAGTTTAACGCCATTTAACGTTAGTTTAACGTTATTTAACCTAAATTAAACGCCATTTAACGTTAGTTTAACGCCATTTAACGTTAGTTTAACGCCATTTAACGTTAGTTTACCGCCATTTAACGTTAGTTTAACGGCATTTAACGTTAGTTTAACGCCATTTAACGTTAGTTTAACGCCATTTAACGATAGTTTAACGCCATTTAATGTTAGTTTAACGCCATTTAACGTTTGTTTAACGCCATTTAACGTTAGTTTAACGGCATTTAACGTTAGTTTAACGCCATTTAACGTTAGTTTAACGTTATTTAACCTTAATTAAACGCCATTTAACGTTAGTTTAACGCCATTTAAAGGTTAGTTTAACGCCATTTAACGTTAGTTTAACGCCATTTAACGTTAGTTTAACGCCATTTTACGTTACTTTAACGCCATTTAACGTTAGTTTAACGTAATTTAACCTTAATTAAACGCCATTTAATTTTGTTTAACGCCATTTAACGTAAGTTTAACGCCATTTATCGTTAGTTTAGCTTCATTTAACGTTAATTTAACGCTATTTAACGTTAGTTTAACTTAATTTAACGTTATTAACTTTAATTTTAATGCCAATTAAACGCCATTTATCGTTAGTTTAATGCCATTTAACGTTAGTTTAACGCCATTTAACGTTAGTTTAACGTCATTTAACCTTAATTAAACGCCATTTAACTTTAGTTTAACGCCATTTAACGTTAGTTTAACGCCATTTATCGTTAGTTTAACTTCATTTAACGTTAATTTAACGCCATTTAACGTTAATTAAATGCCATATAATGTTAGTTTAACGCCATTTAACGTTAGTTTAACGCCATTTAACGTTAGTTTAACGCCATTTAACGTTAGTTTAACGCCATTTAACGTTAGTTTAACTCCATTTAACGTTAGTTTAACGGCATTTAACGTTGGTTTAACGCCATTTAACGTTGGTTTAACGCCATTTAACGTTAGTTTAACGCCATTAAACGTTAGTTTACCGCCATTTAACGTTAGTTTAACGCCATTTAACGTTAGTTTAATGCCATTTAACGAGAGTTTAACGCCATTTAACGTTAGTTTAACGCCATTGAACGTTAGTTTAACGCCATTTAACGTTAGTTTAACGTCATTTAACGTTAGTTTAACGCCATTTACCGTTAGTTTAACGCCATTTAACGTTAGTTTAACGTTATTTAACCTTAATTAAACGCCATTTAACGTTAGTTTAACGCCATTTAACGTTAGTTTAACGCCATTTAACGTTAGTTTAACGCCATTTAACGTTAGTTTAACGCCATTTAACGTTAGTTTAACGCCATTTAACGTTAGTTTAACGTTATTTAGCTTTAATTAAACGCCATTTAACGTTAGTTTAACGCCATTAAACATTAATTTAACGCCATTTAGCGTTAGTTTAACGCCATTAAACATTAATTTAACGACAATTAACGTTAGTTTAACGCCATTTAACATTAGCTTTAACGATATTAACCTAATTAAACGCCATTAACGTTAGTTTAATCTGCAATAACGTTAGTTTAACGCCATTTAACGTTAGTTTAACGCCATTTAACGTTAGTTTAACGCCATTTAACGTTAGTTTAACGCCATTTTACGTTACTTTAACGCCATTTAACGTTAGTTTAACGTCATTTAACCTTAATTAAACGTCATTTCACGTTAGTTTAACGCCATTTAACGTAAGTTTAACGCTATTTATCGTTAGTTTAGCTTCATTTAACGTTAATTTAACGCTATTTAACGTTAGTTGAACTTCATTTAACGTTAGTTTAACTTAATTTAACGTTAATTAAACTCCATTTATCGTTAGTTTAACTTCATTTTAATGTTGCTTTTGAATTTTGGCTTAACGTTAATTTAACGCTATTTAACGTTAGTTTTAAATTTTATTTTAACGTTAGTTTAACTTAATTTAATGCAATAAAATTATTTATCGGTTAGTTTAACGCTATTTAACGTTAGTTTAACGCCATTTGGTTAGTTTAACGTCATTTAACCTTAATTAAACGCCATTTAACGTTAGTTTAACGCCATTTAACGTTAGTTTAACGTCATTTATCGTTAGTTTAACGCCATTTAACGTTAGTTTAACGGCATTTAACGTTAGTTTAACGCCATTTAACCATTGTTTAACGCCATTTAACGTTAGTTTAACGCCATTAAACGTTAGTTTACCGCCATTTAACGTTAGTTTAACGCCATTTAACGTTAGTTTAATGCCATTTAGCGATAGTTTAACGCCATTTAACGTTAGTTTAACGCCATTTAACGTTAGTTTAACGCCATTTAACGTTAGTTTAACGTCATTTAACGTTAGTTTAACGCTATTTACCGTTAGTTTAACGCCATTTAACGTTAGTTTAACGTTATTTAACCTTAATTAAACGCCATTTAACGTTAGTTTAACGCCATTTAACATTAGTTTAACGCCATTTAACGTTAGTTTAACGCCATTTAACATTAGTTTAACGTCATTTAACCTAAATTAAACGCCATTTAACGTTAGTTTAATGCCATTTAACATTAGTTTAACGATATTTAACCTAATTAAACGCCATTTAACGTTAGTTTAACGGCATTTAACGTTAGTTTAACGCCATTTAACGCGTTTAACGCCATTTTACGTTAGTTTAACGCCATTTAACGTTATTTAACGTTATTTAGCTCTTAATTTCAAACGCCATTTAGCGTTAGTTTAACGCCATTAAACATTAATTTAACGCCAATTAACGTTAGTTTAACGCCATTTAACATTAGTTTAACGTCATTTAACGTTAGTTTAACGCCATTTTACGTTACTTTAACGCCATTTAACGTTAGTTTAACGTCATTTAACCTTAATTAAACGTCATTTCACGTTAGTTTAACGCCATTTAACGTTAGTTTAACGTTATTTAACCTTAATTAAACGCCATTTAACGTTAGTTTAACGCCATTTAACATTAGTTTATCGCCATTTAACATTAGTTTAACGCCATTTAACGTTAGTTCAACGTCATTTAACCTTAATTAAACGCCATTTAACGTTAGTTTAACGCCATTTAACATTAGGTTAACGATATTTAACCTTAATTAAACGCCATTTAACGTTAGTTTAACGGCATTTAACATTAGTTTATCGCCATTTACTAGTTTAACGTTATTTAACATTGGGGTTCAACGTCATTTAACCTTAATTAAACGCCATTTAACGTTAGTTTAACGCTATTTAACATTAGGTTAATTGATATTTAACCTAATTAAACGCTATTTAACGCGTTTAACGCCATTAACGTTAGTTTAACCATTTAACGTTATTTAACGCCATTAACGATAGTTTAACGCCATTTAACGTTAGTTTAATGCCATTTAACGATAGTTTAACGCCATTTAACGTTAGTTTAACGCCATTTAACATTAGTTAACCATTTAACTTAGTTTAACGCCATTTAACGTTAGTTTAACGTTATTTAACGTTAAGTTTAACGCTATTTAACGTTAGTTTAACGCCATTTAACGTTAGTTTAACGCCATTTAACGTTAGTTTAACGCCATTTAACGTTAGTTTAACGTTATTTAACCTTAATTAAAATTAAACGCCATTTAACATTAGTTTAACGTAATTAACGCCATTTAACGTTAGTTTAACGCCATTTAACGATAGTTTAACGCCATTTAACGCTAGTTTAACGCCATTTAACGTTAGTTTAACGCCATTTAACGTTAGTTTAACGCCATTTAACGTTAGTTTAACGCCATTTAACGTTAGTTTAACGCCATTTAACGTTAACGTCATTTAACGTTAGTTTAACGCCATTTAACGATAGTTTAACGCCATTTAACGCTAGTTTAACGCCATTTACCGTTAGTTTAACTCATTTAACGTTAGTTTAACGTTATTTAACCTTAATTAAACGCCATTTAACGTTAGTTTAACGCCATTTAACATTAGTTTAACGCCATATAACGTTAGTTTAACGCCATTTAACATTAGTTTAACGTCATTTAACATTAATTAAACGCCATTTAACGTTAGTTTAACGCCATTTTACATTAGTTTAACGATATTTAACCTTAATTAAACGCCATTTAACGTTAGTTTAACGCCATTTAAAGGTTAGTTTAACGCCATTTAACGTTAGTTTATCGCCATTTAACGTGAGTTTAACGCCATTTTACGTTACTTTAACGCCATTTAACGTTAGTTTAACGTCATTTAACCTTAATTAAACGCCATTTAACTTTAGTTTAACGCCATTTAACGTAAGTTTAACGCCATTTAACGTTAGTTTAGCTTCATTTAACGTTAATTTAACGCTATTTAACGTTAGTTTAACTTCATTTAACGTTAGTTTAACTTAATTTAACGTTAATTAAACGCCATTTATCGTTAGTTTAACGCCATTTAACGTTAGTTTAACTTCATTTAACGTCAATTTAACGCTATTTAACGTGAGTTTAACTTCATTTAACGTTAGTTTAACTTAATTTAACGTTAATTAAACGCCATTTATCGTTAGTTTAACGCCATTTAACGTTAGTTTAACGCCATTTAACGTTAGTTTAACGTCATTTAACCTTAATTAAACGCCATTTAACTTTAGTTTAACGCCATTTAACGTTAGTTTAACGCCATTTATCGTTAGTTTAACTTCATTTAACGTTAATTTAACGCCATTTAATGTTAGTTTAACGCCATTTAACGTTAGTTAACGCCATTTAACGTTAGTTTAACGCCATTTAACGTTAGTTTAATGCCATTTAACCTTAGTTTAATGCCATTTAACCTTAGTTTAACGGCATTTAACGTTAGTTTAACGCCATTTAACGTTAGTTTAACGTTATTTAACCTTAATTAAACGCCATTTAACGTTAGTTTAACGCCATTTAACGTTAGTTTAACGCCATTTAACGTTAGTTTAACGCCATTTAACGTTAGTTTAATGCCATTTAACGTTAGTTTAACGCCATTTAACGCTAGTTTAACGCCATTTAACGTTAGTTTAACGCCATTTAACGTTAGTGTAACGTCATTTAACGTTAGTTTAACGCCATTTACCGTTAGTTTAACGCCATTTAACGTTAGTTTAACGTTATTTAACCTTAATTAAACGCTATTTAACGCTAGTTTAACGCTATTTAACATTAGTTTAACGCCATTTAACGTTAGTTTAGCGCCATTTAACATTAGTTTAACGTCATTTAACCTTAATTAAACGCCATTTAACGTTAGTTTAACGCCATTTAACATTAGTTTAACGATATTTAACTTTAATTAAACGCCATTTAACGTTAGTTTAACGGCATTTAACGTTAGTTTAACGGCATTTAACGTTAAGCTAACGCCATTTAACGTTATTTAACGCTATTTAACGATAGTTTAACGCTATTAACGTTAGTTTAACGCCATTTAACGTTAGTTTATCGCCATTTAACGTTAGTTTAACGGCATTTAACGTTAGTTTAACGCCATTTAACGTTATTTAACCTTAATTAAACGCCATTTAACGTTAGTTTAACGCCATTTAACGTTAGTTTAACGCCATTTAATGTTAGTTTACCGCCATTTAACGTTAGTTTAACGCCATTTAACGTTAGTTTAATGCCATTTAACGTTAGTTTAACGCCATTTAACGATAGTTTAACGTCATTTAACGTTAGTTTAACGTCATTTAACGTTAGTTTAACTCCATATACCGTTAGTTTAACGCCATTTAACGTTAGTTTAACGTTATTTAACCTTAATTAAACGCCATTTAACGTTAGTTTAACGCCATTTAACATTAGTTTAACGCCATTTAACGTTAGTTTAACGCCATTTAATATTAGTTTAACGTCATTTAACCTTAATTAAACGCCATTTAGCGTTAGTTTAACGCCATTTAACCTTAGTTTAACGATATTTAACCTTAATTAAACGCCATTTAACGTTAGTTTAACGCCATTTAAAGGTTAGTTTAACGCCATTTAACGTTAGTTTAACGCCATTTAACGTTAGTTTAACGCCATTTTACGTTACTTTAACGCCATTTAACGTTAGTTTAACGTCATTTAACGTTAGTTTAACTTAATTTAACGTTAATTAAACGCCATTTATCGTTAGTTTAACGCCATTTAACGTTAGTTTAATTTCATTTAACTTAAATTTAACGCTATTTAACGTTAGTTTAATTTCATTTAACGTTAGTTTAACTTAATTTAACGTTAATTAAACGCCATTTATCGTTAGTTTAACGCCATTTAACGTTAGTTTAACGCCAATTAACGTTAGTTTAACGTCATTTAACCTTAATTAAACGCCATTTAAGTTTAGTTTAACGCCATTTAACGTTAGTTTAACGCCATTTATCGTTAGTTTAACTTCATTTAACATTAATTTAACGCCATTTAACCTTAATTAAACGCCATTTAACGTTAGTTTAACGCCATTTAACATTAGTTTAACGATATTTAACCTTAATTAAACGCCATTTAACGTTAGTTTAACGGCATTTAACGTTAGTTAACGCCATTTAACGTTAGTTTAACGCCATTTAACGTTAGTTTAACGCCATTTAACGTTAGTTTAACGCCATTTTACGTTACTTTAACGCCATTTAACGTTAGTTTAACGTCATTTAACCTTTACTCAAACGTCATTTCTACGTTAGTTTAACGCCATTAACGTTAGTTTAACGTTATTTAACTTTAATTAAACGCCATTTAACGTTAGTTTAACGCCGTTTAACATTAGTTTAACGCCATTTAATATTAGCGGTTTAACGCCATTTAACGTTAATTTAACGTTAGTTTAACGCCATTTATCGTTAGTTTAATTATTACCGTTAGTTTAATCGCCATTAACGTCAGTTTAACGTCATTTAACCTTAATTAAAACGCCATTAACTTTTAGTTTAACGCCATTTAACGTTAGTTTAACGCCATTTATCGTTAGTTTAACTTCATTTAACGTTAATTTAACGCCATTAACGTTAATTAAATGCCATATAATGTTAGTTTAACGCCATTTAACGTTAGTTTAACGCCATTTAACGTTAGTTTAACGCCATTTAACGTTATTTTTAACGCCGCCATTTAACGTTAGCGAACGGGCATTTAACGTTAGTTTAACGCCATTCAACTCTTAATTTAACGCTATTTACCGTTAGTTTAATGCCATTTCACGTTAGTTTAACGTTATTAACCTTAATTAAACTCCATTTAACGTTAGTTTAACGCTATTTACGTTATTAACGCCATTTATCGTTAGTTTAATGCCATTTTTACGTTAGTTTAACGCCAATTAACGTTAGTTAAACGTCATTTAATCGCCACTGAACGCTATTTAACGTTAGTTTAACGCCATTTAACGTTAGTTTAACTTCATTTAACGTTAGTTTAACTTCATTTAACGTTAATTTAACGCTATTTAACGTTAGTTTAATCATTTAACGTTAGTTTAATCATTTAACGTTAATTAAAACGCCATTTATCGTTAGTTTAACGCCATTTAACGTTAGTTTAACGCCATTTAACGTTAGTTTAACGTCATTTAACCTTAATTAAACGCCATTTAACTTTAGTTTAACGCCATTTAACGTAAGTTTAACGCCATTTATCGTTAGTTTAGCTTCATTTAACGTTAATTTAACGCTATTTAACGTTAGTTTAACTTCATTTAACGTTAGTTTAACGCCATTTAACGTTAGTTTAACGCCATTTAACGTTAGATAACGCCATTTAACGTTAGTTTAACGGCATTTAGCGTTAGTTTAACGCCATTTAACGTTAGTTTAACGTTATTTAACCTTAATTAAACGCCATTTAACGTTAGTTTAACGCCATTTAACGTTAGTTTAACGCCATTTAACGTTAGTTTACCGCCATTTAACGTTAGTTTAACGCTATTTAACGTTAGTTTAATGCCATTTAACGATAGTTTAACGCCATTTAACGTTAGTTTAACGCCATTTAACGTTAGTTTAACGCCATTTAACATTAGTTTAACGTCATTTACCGTTAGTTTAACGCCATTTAACGTTAGTTTAACGTTATTTAACCCACTCAAACGCCATTTAACGCTCTTGTTTAACGCCATTTAACATTAGTTTAACGCCATTTAACGTTAGTTTAACGCTATTTTAACATTAGTTTAACGTCATTTAACCTTAATTAAACGCCATTTAACGTTAGTTTAACGCCATTTAACATTAGTTTAACGATATTTAACCTTAATTAAACGCCATTTAACGTTAGTTTAACGGCATTTAACGATAGTTTAACGCCATTTAACGTTAGTTTAACGCCATTTAACGTTAGTTTAACGTTATTTAGCCTTAATTAAACGCCATTTAACGTTAGTTTAACGCCATTAAACATTAATTTAACGCCAATTAACGTTAGTTTAACGCCATTTAACATTAGTTTAACGTCATTTAACCTTAATTAAACGCCATTTAACGTTAGTTTAACGCCATTTAACATTAGTTTAACGATATTTAACCTTAATTAAACGCCATTTAACGTTAGTTTAACGGCATTTAACGTTAGTTTAACGCCATTTAACGTTAGTTTAACGCCATTTAATGTAAGTTTAACGCCATTTAACGTTAGTTTAACGCCCTTTTACGTTACTTTAACGCCATTTAACGTTAGTTTAACTTAATTTAACGTTACTTAAACGCCATTTATAGTTAGTTTAACGCTATTTAACGTTAGTTTAACGCCATTTAACGTTAGTTTAACGTCATTTAACCTACTTAAACGCTATTTAACTTTAGTTAACGCCATTTAACGTTAGTTTAACGCCATTTATCGTTAGTTTAACTTCATTTAACGTTAATTTAACGCCATTTAACGTTAGTTTAACGCCATTAACGTTAGTTTAACGCCATTTAACGTTAGTTTAACGCTACTTTAACGTTATTTAACGCCATTAACGTTAGGCTTAACGCTATTTAACGTTGGGTTATAACGCCATTTAACGTTAGTTGCGAATGCCATTTAACGTTAGTTTAACGCCATTTAACGTTAGTTTAACGCCATTTAAAGTTAGTTTAACGCCATTTAACGTTAGTTTAACGCCATTTAACGTTAGTTTAACGCCATTTAACGTAAGTTTAATCGGCATTTAACGTTAGTTTAACGCCATTTAACGTTAGTTTAACGTTATTTAACCTTAATTAAACACCATTTAACGTTAGTTTAACGCCATTTAACGTTAGTTTACCGCCATTTAACGTTAGTTTAACGCCATTTAACGTTAGTTTAATGCCAATTAACGATAGTTTAACGTCATTTAACGTTAGTTTAACGCCATTTACCGTTAGTTTAACGCCATTTAACGTTAGTTTAACTTTATTTAACCTTAATTAAACGCCATTTAACGTTAGTTTAACGCCATTTAACATTAGTTTAACGCCATTTAACGTTAGTTTAACGCCATTTAAGATTAGTTTAACGTCATTTAACCTTAATTAAACGCCATTTAACGTTAGTTTAACGCCATTTAACATTAGTTTAACGATATTTAACCTTAATTAAACTCCATTTAACGTTAGTTTAACGGCATTTAACGTTAGTTTAACGGCATTTAACGTTAGTTTAACGTCATTTAACGTTAGTTTAACGCCATTTAACGTTAGTTTAACGCCATTTAACGTTAGTTTAACGCCATTTAACGTTAGTTTAACGCCATTTAACGCTAGCGAACGCTATTTAATCGTTAGGTTTAACGGCATTTAACGCGTTTAATGGCATTAACGTTAGTTTATCGCTATTTAACGTTAGTTTAACGTTATTTAACGTTAGTTTAACGCCATTTAACGTTAGTTTAACGCCATTTAACGTTAGTTTAACGTCATTTAACGTTAGTTTAACGGCATTTAACGTTAGTTTAACGCCATTTACCGTTAGTTTAACGCCATTTAACGTTAGTTTAACGCCATTTACCGTTAGTTTAACGCCATTTAACGTTAGTTTAACGTTATTTAACCTTAATTAAACGCTATTTAACGCTAGTTTAACGCTATTTAACATTAGTTTAACGCCATTTAACGTTAGTTTAGCGCCATTTAACATTAGTTTAACGTCATTTAACCTTAATTAAACGCCATTTAACGTTAGTTTAACGCCATTTAACATTAGTTTAACTTAATTTAACGTTAATTAAACGCCATTTATCGTTAGTTTAACGCCATTTAACGTTAGTTTAACGCCATTTAACGTTAGTTTACCGCCATTTAACTTTAGTTTAACGCCATTTAACGTTAATTTAATGCCATTTAACGATAGTTTAACGCCATTTAACGTTAGTTTAACGCCATTTAACGTTAGTTTAACGTCATTTAACGTTAGTTTAACGTCATTTCTAACGTTAGTTTAACGCCACTACTGGTTTAACGCTGCTTAACGTTATTTAAACCTAATTAAACGCCATTTAACGTTAGTTTAACGCTATTTAACATTAGTTTAACGTCATTAACCTTAATTAAACGCCATTTAACGTTAGTTTAACGCCATTTAACATTAGTTTAACGCCATTTAACGTTAGTTTAACGCCATTTAACATTAGTTTAACGTCATTTAACTTTAATTAAACGCCATTTAACGTTAGTTTAACGCCATTTAACATTAGTTTAACGCCATTTAACATTAGTTTAACGATATTTAACCTTAATTAAACGCCATTTAACGTTAGTTTAACGCCATTTAAAGGTTAGTTTAACGCCATTTAACGTTAGTTTAACGCCATTTAACGTTAGTTTAACGCCATTTAACGTTAGTTTAACGCCATCTAACCTTAATTTAACGCCATTTACCGTTAGTTTAACGCCATTTAACGTTAGTTTACCTTCATTTAACGTTAATTTAACGCTATATAACGTTAGTTTAACTTCATTTAACGTTAGTTTAACTTCATTTAACGTTAATTTAACGCTATTTAACGTTAGTTTAACTTCATTTAACGTTAGTTTAACTTCATTTAACGTTAATTAAACGCCATTTATCGGTAGTTTAACGCCATTTAACTTTAGTTTAACGCCTTTTAACGTTAGTTTAACGTCATTTAACCTTAATTAAACGCCATTTAACTTTAGTTTAACGCCATTTAACGTAAGTTTAACGCCATTTATCGTTATTTTAGCTTCATTTAACTTTAATTTAACGCTATTTAACGTTCGTTTAACTTCATTTAAGGTTAGTTTAACTTAATTTAACGTTAATTAAACGCCATTTATCGTTAGTTTAACGTCATTTAACGTTAGTTTAACGCCATATAACGTTAGTTTAACGTCATTTAACCTTAATTAAACGCCATTTAACTTTAGTTTAACGCCATTTAACGTTAGTTTAACGCCATTTATTGTTAGTTTAACTTCATTTAACGTTAATTTAAAGCCATTTAACGTTAGTTTAACGCCATATAACGTTAGTTTAACGCCATTTAACGTTAGTTTAACGCCATTTAACGTTAGTTTAACGCTATTTAACGTTAGTTTAACGCTATTTAACGTTAGTTTAACGGCATTTAACGTTATTTAATCGCCATTTAACGTTAGTTTAACGCGATAACATTAATTAAACGCCATTTAACGTTAGTTTAACGCCATTTAACGTTATTTAACGCCATTTAACGTTAGTTTACCGCCATTTAACGTTAGTTTAACGCCATTTAACGTTAGTTTAACGCTATTTAACGTTAGCTGACGCCATTTAACGTTAGTTTAACGCCATTTAACGTTAGTTTAACGCCATTTAACGTTAGTTTAACGCCATTTAACGTTAGTTTAACGCCATTTAACGTTAGTTTAACGTCATTTAACGTTAGTTTAACGCCATTTACCGTTAGTTTAACGCCATTTAACGTTAGTTTAACGTTATTTAACCTCAATTAAACGCCATTTAACGTTAGTTTAACGCCATTTAACATTAGTTTAACTCCATTTAACGTTAGTTTAACGCCATTTAACATTAGTTTAACGTCATTTATTCTTAATTAAACGCCATTTAACGTTAGTTTAACGCCATTTAACATTAGTTTAACGATATTTAACCTTAATTAAACGCCATTTAACGTTAGTTTAACGGCATTTAACGTTAGTTTAACGCCATTTAACGTTAGTTTAACGCCATTTAACGTTAGTTTAACGCCATTTAACGTTAGTTTAACGTTATTTAGCCTTAATTAAACGCCATTTAACGTTAGTTTAACGCCATTAAACATTAATTTAACGCCAATTAACGTTAGTTTAACGCCATTGATATTAGTTTAACGTCATTTAACCTTAATTTAACGCCATTTAACGTTAGTTTAACGCCATTTAACATTAGTTTAACGATATTTAACTCCACTAAACGCCATTTAACGTTAGTTTAACGGTATTTAACGTTAGTTTAACGGCATTTAACGTTAGTTTAACGGCATTTAACGTTAGTTTAACGGCATTTAACGTTATTTAACGCCATTTAACGTTAGTTTAACGGCATTTATTCATATTTTAAACGCCATTTAACGTTACTTTTAACGCCATTTAACGTTAGTTTAACGCCATTTAACCTTAATTAAACGCCATTTAACGTTAGTTTAACGCCATTTACCGTTATTTTAATGCCATTTAACGTTAGTTTAACGTCAATTAACCTAATTAAACGCCATTTAACGTTAGTTTAACGCCATTTAACGTTAGTTTAACCCCCATTTAACATTAGTTTAACGTCATTTAACCTTAATTAAACGCCATTTAACGTTAGTTTAACGCCATTTAACCTTAATTAAACGCCATTTAACGTTAGTTTAACGCCATTTAACGTCAGTTTAACGCCATTTAACGTTAGCTTAACGCCATTTAACGTTAGTTAAACGTCATTTAACGTTAATTTAACGGTATTTAACGTTAGTTTAACGCCATTTAACGTTACTTTAACGCTATTTACCGTTACTTTAACGCCATTTTACGTTAGTTTAACGTCATTTAACCTTAATTAAACGCCATTTAACGTTAGTTAAACGTCATTTAACGTTAGCTTAAAATCAATTAACGTTAGTTTAACGACATTTAACGTTAGTTTAACGTCATCTAATGTTAGTTTAACGTCATCTAACGTTAGTTTAACGTCATTTAACGTTAGTTTAACGCCATTTTACGTTAGTTAAACGTCATTTAAAGTTAATTTAACGTATTTAACGTTAGTTTAACTTCATTTAACGTTAATTAAACGCCATATAACGTTAGTTTAACGCCATTTAACGTTAGTTTAACGCCATTTAACGTTAGTTTAACGTCATTTAACCTTAATTAAACGTCATTTAACGTTAGTTTAACGCCATTTAACGTTAGTTTAACGCCATTTAACGTTAGTTTAACGCCATTTAACGTTAGTTTAAAGCCATTTAACGTTAATTTAACGCCATTTAACGTTAGTTTAACGTCATTTAGCCTTAATTAAACGCCATTTAACGTTAGTTTAACGCCATTTAACGTTAGTTAAACGTCATTTAACGTTAATTTAACGCTATTTAACGTTAGTTTAACTTTATTTAACGTTAGTTTAACGTCATTTAACGTAATTAAACGCCATTTTAACGTTTGTTTAACGCCATTTAACGTTAGTTTAACGCCATTTAACGTTAGTTTAACGCCATTTAACGTTAGTTTAACGTCATTTAACCTTAATTAAACGCCATTTAACGTTAGTTTAACGTCATTTAACCTTAATTAAACGCCATTTAACTTTAGTTTAACGCCATTTAACGTTAGTTAAACGTCATTTAAAGTTAATTTAACGTTAGTTTAACTTAATTTAACGTTAGTTTAACTTCATTTAACGTTAATTAATTGCCATTTAACGTTAGTTTAACGCCATTTACCGTTAGTTTAACGCCATTTAACGTTAGTTTAACTCCATTTAACATTAGTTTAACGTCATTTAACCTTAATTAAACGCCATTTAACGTTAGTTTAACGCCATTTAACCTTAATTAAACGCCATTTAACGTTAGTTTAACGCCATTTAACGTTAATTTAACGATATTTAACGTTAGTTTAACTTCATTTAACGTTAGTTTAACTTCATTTAACGTTAATTAAACGCCATTTAACTTTAGTTTAACGCCATTTAACGTTAGTTAAACGTCATTTAATGTTAGTTTAACATCATTTAACGTTAGTTTAACGCCATTTAACGTTAGTTTAACGCCATTTAACGTTAGTTTAACGTCATTTAACCTTAATTAAACGCCATTTATCGTTAGTTTAACGCCATTTACGTTAGTTAAACGTCATTTAACCTTAATTAAACGCCATTTAACGTTAGTTTAACGCCATTTAACCTTAATTAAACTTCATTTAACGTTAATTAAACGCCATTTAACTTTAGTTTAACGCCATTTAACGTTAGTTCAACGTCATTTAATGTTAGTTTAACATCATTTAACGTTAGTTTAACGCCATTTAACGTTAGTTTAACGCCATTTAACGTTAGTTTAACGTCATTTAACCTTAATTAAACGCCATTTATCGTTAGTTTAACGCCATTTAACGTTAGTTTAAAGTCATTTAACGTTAGTTTATCGTCATTTAACGTTAGTTTAACGCCATTTAACGTAAGTTTAACGTCATTTAACGTTAGTTTATCGCCATTTAGCGTTAGTTTAACGCCATTTAACGTTAGTTTAACGCCATTTAACGTTAGTTTAACGCCATTTAACGTTAGTTTAACGCCATTTAGCGTTAGTTTAACGCCATTTATCGTTAGTTTAACGCCATTTAACGTTAGTTTAACGCCATTTAACGTTAGTTTAACGCCATTTATCGTTAGTTTAACGCCATTTTCCGTTAGTTTAACACCATTTAACGTTAGTTTAACGCCATTTAACGTTAGTTTAGCGCCATTTATCGTTAGTTTAACTTCATTTAACGTAAATTTAACGCCATGTAACGTTAGTTTAACGCCATTTAACGTTAGTTTAACGGCATTTAACGTTTGTTTAACGCCATTTAACGTTAGTTTAACACCATTTAACGTTAGTTTAACGCCATTTAACGTTAGTTTAACGCCATTTAACGTTAGTTTAACGCCATTTAACATTAGTTTAACGTCATTTAACCTTAATTAAACGCCATTTAACGTAAGTTTAACGCCATTTAACCTCAATTAAACGCCATTTAACGTTAGTTTAACACCGTTTACCGTTAGTTTAATGCCATTTAACGTTAGTTTAACGTCATTTAACCTTAATTAAACGCCATTTAACGTCAGTTTAACGCCATTTAACGTTAGCTTAACGCCATTTAACGTTAGTTAAACGTCATTTAACGTTAATTTAACGGTATTTAACGTTAGTTTAACGCCATTTAACGTTACTTTAACGCTATTTAACGTTACTTTAACGCCATTTAACGTTAGTTTAACGTCATTTAACCTTAATTAAACGCCATTTAACGTTAGTTTAACGTCATTTAACGTTAGCTTAAAATCAATTAACGTTAGTTTAACGACATTTAACGTTAGTTTAACGTCATCTAATGTTAGTTTAACGTCATCTAACGTTAGTTTAACGTCATTTAACGTTAGTTTAACGCCATTTTACGTGAGTTAAACGTCATTTAAAGTGAATTTAACGCTATTTAACGTTAGTTTAACTTCATTTAACTTCATTTAACGTTAATTAAACGCCATATAACGTTAGTTTAACGCCATTTAACGTTTAACGCCATTTAACGTTAGTTTAACGTCATTTAACCTTAATTTAACGTAATTTAACGTTAGTTTAACGCCATTTAACGTTAGTTTAACGCCATTTAACGTTAGTTTAACGCCATTTAACGTTAGTTTAACGCCATTTAACCTTAGTTTAACGTTATTTAACCTTAATTAAACGCCATTTAACGTTAGTTTAACGCCATTCAACGTTAGTCTAACGCCATTTAACGTTAGATTAACACCATTTAGCGTTAGTTTAACGTCATTTAACGTTAGTATAACGTCATTTAAACTTAATTAAACGCCATTTAACGTTAGTTTAACGCCATTTAACGTTAATTTAACGCCATTTAACGTTAGTTTAG
>NW_024711963.1:0-13435 GCF_018991925.1 Homarus americanus | reverse complement strand
GAACACTCAGCATGTAAACTTTGTGATACACCTTTAAAGCACTATATTATTGAATGTGACACTGTCAAAGACTTCAGGCCACCTCACTTATTGTATCTTGAACTATGTCATTACTTCATTGAGGACATTACATTCTTGCTGTTTATCCCAAATTGGCTAGCTAGCTAGCCCACACTGATTAGTCTACAATTACAATATGACTCCAATGTATGCTGCTGGTAAATGTGTACTGTCAATGAACCAGAGTGAAAATAAGGTCGCCTCCCTTGCTGCTGCTGCTGCTGCTTCTGCTTCTGCTTCTGCTTCTGCGCCCTTCTAAGTCCCGTTTAAGTCCCCCACCCCAGGCCCCCACAACCGCCCTTCACATCTACACCATTCAAAATCAATTTCACTCAATTTGCACAGAGTGTTATCCTGCAAAACGTTGATGTCGTATATTTCTCTCTTTAAGTGATATCCTGTGGCTCCGAAAGGAGCCTGTTTGGTTAGGTTGTCTTGTGTGAACGAACCTTGGGTTCTTATTTCTTCTCTGTCTTCTTGGGGAGGAGCACAGCTTGGATGTTAGGAAGGACACCCCCTTGGGCAATGGTGACTCCAGACAGGAGCTTGTTCAGCTCCTCGTCATTGCGAATGGCAAGCTGAAGATGACGTGGGATAATGCGGGTCTTCTTGTTGTCGCGGGCGGCGTTACCGGCCAGCTCGAGCACTTCTGCTGCCAGGTACTCCATGACGGCTGCAAGGTACACAGGGGCACCTGCACCAACGCGCTCAGCATAGTTGCCCTTACGCAAGAGACGGTGGATTCTACCCACGGGGAACTGGAGTCCGGCCCCGCTAGAACGGGACTTTGACTTGCCCTTCACTTTGCCTCCCTTGCCGCGTCCTGACATGTTGCTGCTGCTGCTTTTCGTGATAGGAGTTAAATTTCCGCCCGCCACCTTGGTCTTTTATACCAAGCTCAGGATCAGGCCAGGTGGCCGTCTCGCGGACCCAACCAATGTAAGAGAGCCGTAGCTGCAGCCAGTCTGATCCTGAGCGGCCCGCTCGGTATATAAGGAAAAGTTAGTCGGGCCAGTTTTCAATTCTCTCGCTCCGCGCCACGAGTAACTGCGCCGCCATGCCTCCCAAAACTTCCGGAAAGGCTGCCAAGAAGGCTGGAAAGGCCCAGAAGGCCATTGCCAAGGGTGACAAGAAGAAGAAGCGCAGGAGGAAGGAAAGCTACAGCATCTACATCTACAAGGTACTGAAGCAAGTGCACCCCGACACAGGAGTCTCCTCCAAAGCTATGTCCATCATGAACTCTTTCGTGAACGACATCTTCGAGCGCATCGCTGCCGAGGCTTCCCGCCTGGCGCACTACAACAAACGCTCCACCATTACAAGTCGGGAAATCCAGACAGCTGTCCGACTCTTGCTGCCCGGTGAACTGGCCAAGCATGCCGTGTCTGAGGGCACCAAGGCTGTCACTAAGTACACCTCTTCCAAGTAAGAGGTTACTTGTGCACAACAAACACGCCATCCCACTACTACAACTTAATCGGCTCCATCGGAGCCACAGTTACATGTTAAAGAGACAGTTACCGACAGTGATATATGGAGAGGGAAATAAATAAAAAAAAATTATAATAATCTGCATTCTCTATTGGCGTAGAAACAGGACTAAATCGAAACATTATAAATAAATAAATAAATTCTGCGTGGAGTACTTTTACACCCACTGCAAAGTGACATACATGGAGTGTGTTTGGGTTTCATTTCTTGTTTGCAGCACGCCTATTTCATGTAAACAATTCATTTTATTTTATTTTATTGAATTTTCTTTTATTTTAGTTATTTATTTACTTACTTATTCTTTATATATTAATTTGTTACTAGCTCTTGTTTTTTGCACCCACCCACCTCCCGAATTGATTACCTACTATACATTCGTGCCTGCACGACTGTTACCAACTTACCGTTAGGCGATTTGGGTAACCGAAATTAACGCTCTCCTACCACCAACCATTTCGATTGTCATGAAAATTATCTTCAGAACAGTTCTTTGGCCCTGAGAAGGGCCGAGTTATAGATGTCTGGTAGGTTTTGTTGTGCTTTTTCTTTTTCCCCAAGGAAGAGGACTTAAGCACGCTCTCCGCGGATGCGCCGGGCCAGCTGGATGTCCTTGGGCATGATGGTAACGCGCTTGGCGTGAATGGCACACAGGTTGGTGTCCTCGAAAAGACCCACCAGGTAAGCCTCAGAGGCTTCCTGCAGAGCCATGACGGCAGACGACTGGAAGCGCAGGGCAGTCTTGAAATCCTGGGCGATCTCACGCACCAGGCGCTGGAAGGGCAGCTTCCTGATGAGTAGCTCTGTGCTCTTCTGGTAACGACGGATCTCACGAAGGGCGACGGTTCCGGGCCTGTAACGATGGGGCTTCTTGACACCACCGGTGGCTGGGGCGGACTTGCAAGCTGCCTTGGTGGCAAGCTGCTTCCGTGGAGCCTTGCCTCCAGTGGACTTGCGGGCAGTCTGTTTAGTACGGGCCATCTCGACGACGAAATAGTCAATACGGGCGGCCCGGTTGTGGTTGTTGTTGTATAGATTGTCGGACCGTAGTCCGACACGGGCCTTTGCCTATAGGCGGCCCGTTTGGTGGTTCCGGCTGGAGCTCCAGGAGCAGCCAGACCGGATTGGGATTGGAGGTGGTCCCACCTGCAGATTGGAGGGATACTGCAGGTTGCAAGTGTGAGCGGACCCCCGATCAGTGGACGCTTACCACCGGCCCCCACTCTTGGACGTGGTCAGCCTCGGAGTGGCGCGCCCCCCGAACTGGGGTCCGCACTTGCTGGGAGAGGATGCTTTCTAAGCCATCTGGGTGGTGGGTATCGTGTGATGACCCGGAGTAGGTGGTGAATGTGGTCTGTATGGGCCTTTCGGGTTAGAGTGGCCGCTGGTGTTGTGTGTGTTTCTTGGGAGATTTGAGTTCTGTTTCGGAAGCTTTGTGTGACCTCGCAATCGAGGAGATAGTGTTCAAGTGGGTTGGCTGCTGGCTCCTGACAGTAGGTGCATTCCGTGACGTCATTTCCGATCATCTGCCAGGAGCACTTGTACCCTAGTCGTAGTCGGTGAAGGCTGACTTGGGTTTGTCTTGGAGTTTTCTTGTCTGCGAAAGGTGGTTCCCCTTTTGTGGCCGCCAGGTACCATTTGGCTGATTGGGAACCAGCGTTGAGTGCATGAAGGAAGCTCTTTTTGATGTGGCGCTTGGTAGTCTTTCTGAGGTGATTTTTGATCTGTTGCACACTTGCTGGAACTTGGATGTGTACGCTACTGGAACGTGTAGCTGCCTTGGCTGCTTCGTCTGCCACGTCGTTTCCTCCGATCCCTACATGACTGGGAGTCCAGTGTAAGACGACTGGTCGGCTTTGGCTTTGAAATTCCTGTAGCTGCGCGAGGATCGAGGTGATGATGTGGACGTTGTCTCTTGGTTGACTGTGTTGCAGCGCTTGCATGGCCGATTTCGAGTCCGTGTGAATTATGACGGACTTGTTGTGTTGTGTTGCAGCGTGTTGTAGGGCCTTTGAGATTGCTACCAGTTCTGTTTGTAGGGTGGAGCAGTCGTTGGAAAGTCTCCATTTGAGGGTCTGACCTTGGGTGTAGAAGGCCGCTCCGGATCTGTGATGTTTTGGGTCCACCGAGCCGTCGGTGAAGTATGATGCTGCATCAGCCGGTGTCT
The DNA here is from genome assembly GCF_018991925.1 of Homarus americanus. Taxonomy (NCBI): domain Eukaryota; kingdom Metazoa; phylum Arthropoda; class Malacostraca; order Decapoda; family Nephropidae; genus Homarus; species Homarus americanus. Next base: position 9,720 of record NW_024711963.1, on the reverse strand, counting down.
CGGTGGCTATGGCTTGGAGAGATATTTTTTTGAGGTCCTCCTTCTGGAGGTTGGCTTTACTGTCGCCGAGGTCGGTGAATTTGAGTGTGGCTGGTGGAGGGCTCCATGGTGGAGGAACAGTGTAACCATTGTCTCGTGTGTCTTGGTTGTTCTTGACGAGTGTTTCTGCTTGCAGGTGTCGGATGACCTCGCTTGCCTCGTGCGACCAGGTGGCCCCTCGCACTCTGTGGTCGAGGTGGAGGGAGGCACTGATTCGAATCTTGGCAGCTGTGGGCTTGTCTGCTCTGCAGATTTTGGCGAGGAGACCGGCTGTCACCTGCTTGACTCGTACTGCCAGGGGTGGTAGCTCGGTTTCCATTTGCAGATTGCAAATTCTGGTCCACATGGGTGCTCCGAGCATGGTCCTGAGAGCATTGTTTTGAATGACTTCTAGCTTAGCTATTTGGTCTTCTCTCAGTCCAATGAGTGCTGGAGCACTGTAATCTACCAGCGATCTGATGGCGGCTGTGTAGTAGGCTTTGAGCACATGAAGGTTTGCTCCTGCGGATTTGCTGGTGAGCGACCTCATTATATTGTGTCTGCTCTTCGTCCTGTGCCTGAGATACTCGAGTTGCGGCTTGAAGGTGAGTTTCTGGTCAAACCAGATTCCAAGACACTGGTGGGCGTTGGTCCAGACTACCGGCGTGTTTTGTATGGAGAGCATCTTGTCTGGTGTGTTTGTGCAGATGGCCATCGCTTTCGACTTGGCTGGATTTATCTTGAGTCCAAGTCTGTTGCACTCCTCTTCTATAAGTTGGAGTGCGTGTTGCGTGTTGGCTAGTCTGTTCGATCCTCTTACTATAAGCTGTAAGTCGTCTGCATAGCATAGGAGCTTGGCTGTTTGTCTGAAGGGAAGTTTGACTAGATTTTCCATCAGGACATTGAACAGCATTGGACTGAGGATGCCTCCTTGTGGGGTTCCGTTTTCATGGACCCTGTAGCTTGAGGTTGCTCCCTGAAAGCGTACTCGTGCTTCTCTCTGTGTGAGGTAGTTCTGGATCCACCCCAGCAACCTTCCTTTGACGCCTTTTTTAGCGAGCGTAGTTGTAATGGCCAAAGGATTTGCTAGTTCGAAGGCTTTCTCCAGGTCGAGGAAGACCACCAGAGCTGGTTTGTTGTCCACTGTGCTGAGTATCTCGGCGATGTTGTTGCCTGTGCCGGTGTTCTCGGTGTAAGCAAAGATGTGAGGGTGTGGGCTGCCTACTTTCCACTTGAGTCGGTTGAGAGCCATTCTTTCTCCGGTCTTCGCTATGCAGCTGAGAAGGGAGATGGGCCTCGGCTTGTCTGGTTCTCTGGGCTTCGGAATGGGCTGTATATCTGCCTTCTTCCATTCCGGTGGGAGTCTTTGTGCTGTCCACGAAGCATTGATGGCTTGCAGCAGAGCCTCGTGTCCGGCTGTACCGGCATGAGAGAGCATGGAGTAGGTTATCCTGTCGGCCCCTGGAGCTGTATCCTTGCTTCGTTTTAGCGACTTCTGGAGTTCTTGCTGGTTGAATGGTCTGTCAGTGTCATCTTCACTGTTGCAGGCCTCTTCGATCATCTGGAGTCTGACCTGTCGCAGACGCCGTTGTGTCTCCTCCGCCTGTCTCGGGAGGTTCTTCGTTGCTGCTCGGTCAGAGAACAGTTTTGCAAGTCTCTCGGCTTCCTCTTCTGGGTTGGGATGAGTTGGTGGTGGTGGTGTTGCCTTCCCAGATGCCCTTCGGATCTGGGCCCACATCTTGCCAAGGGTGGTGTGCTCGTTCAGTTCGGAGCACCACTTGAGCCAGCTTGCGTTTTTAATTTCTTCCTTCTCTTCCCTGGTATCCTTGACTATGACTTGCAGGAGATGTCTGTTTGTTGCCGTGGGATGTCTCCTGTAGTTTCTTCGGGCCATGTTCACTCTGTGGTTGAGTTCTTTCACCCTGGGACAGTAGTACCAGTAATCATTGTACTGTCTTGATGTGGGTTTTGTTTTTGGGATAGCCTCTTCTGCCGCTAGGTGAAACGCCTCGACCAATTGGTGGTGGAGGGTTGTCTCATCCGCGGGTGCTGCGCCGGCCGGCTGTGATTTTTCGCGCCACTTAGCCAGGTGTTTCTTGAAGAGTCCCCAGTCTGCCTTTTGAGTGTTGTATCTCCATCTCGGGGGGGGTGGAGTGGGGAGTTTGTTCACCTTCAGCGTTGTTAGGGTGGCGAAGTGGTCACTGGTCAGCGTGGGGTGTATCTGCCAGGAGGCCGAAGGCTGTAGTGCACTGGAGACGAAGGTTAGATCTAGCCTTCCTCCCCTAGTGTGGGTGGGCTCTCCGGTGTTCAGGAGGCAGATCTCGGGTGTATCTTGAAAGGTGGTGTATAGGTGTAGGCCGTCTTCATTTGTGGGGCTTGCCGAGCTTAGGAAGGGATGATGTGCGTTGAAATCCCCTCCTATGAGTGTGGCGTGGTCGGCGGCCGAAGCAAATAATTGAGTAACCTCCAGTGAGCCCCTTGGGTTCTTGTAGATGTTGTGAACAGTTAATTCCCGTTCTTGGAGGGTTACTTTGACGGCCTGTGTCTCGATGTTTTCCCCACATGGAAATTGCTGCGTGACATCGGCGGAGGGTATGCTTGACTTGACCAAGATCATACATCCTCTTGTTGACGCCTGCGTGAAATGCCTCCTGTATGTCTTGTAACCGCTGAATTTGAAACAGTGGTGTTCTTGTAGAAGTGTTTCTTGTAGGAGTATGATGTCAAGCTTGTCCTTGGCTGCTGCTTCTTGTAGGAGGTGTTTCTTGTTTTTGATGCCCTGAGCATTCCATGTTAGGATGTTCAGGGTGCTGACGTTTTCCACCACTGTTTCATCGGGGACTTCTGGTGGTCCTCGATGGAGATGTCCAAGTTCGATTCCAACTGAATCAGGTCCATGTCTTCGTGTTCTGTGGTTTTTGCCTTCTGGGCCGTGGTTCGGTTCAGGGGAGTTGAAACGTCCAGTTTCTTTCTGGGAGCTGTCGGTATCTTGGGAGCTGTCGGTGTCTTGGGTTCTCTGGTGGCCTTCTTCGGTGTAGAGTGTACCTCGGCTGTTACTCGTGTGCGGACCGGCGTGGCTTCCTCCACTGAGGTGGCTGGAGCTGTGGCGACTTGCCCGAGGACGCTCCCCATGAGTATTTGGAGCTGTGTGGGTTGGATCTTGTGGCCCAGTAGTCCGGCTAGGCCCTCCGCGAAGGTGTCAGTACCTTGGCTAGGTCTGATATGTGTATCATTCCTTCTGGTGCCTTGGTGTGTGCTTCTTTTGTCTTTCTCGTGGTTGTCGTTGTCTGCTGCTTGGGTGGCTGAGGTGTGGCTGTAGTGAGGCCAGGAAACTGGGCTGCACTTTGGGTGTTGACTGGCTGAGGAGGTTGTCTTTGTTGTTTGGGCCTTTGGGTTCCCCACACGAAGGTACTTGGTGGGGCTGGTGTGTAGGCGGTGGGGGCCGGTCTTGCTGCTGGTCGGTTTGCCTGGACCCTCTTTGTTCTCTCGGAGCATCCAGGATTCCAGGCGTGGTGTTTGCCCCCGCAGTTGGCACACTTGGGGGCAATTTTTTCCCCATTTTTCAGCTTGGTGAGGCAGGACTGTGTGCCGTGCTTCTGTGCGCAGACTGCGCAGATTTCCCTGTACGTGCACCTTGTCTGATGGTGCCCGTATTTCTGGCATCTGAAGCATCGCAGGGGCTCTGGGACGAAGGGCCTCACTTCGTAGATCCCCCAGGTTTTGAGGTCTATGGTGCTGGGGGGTGAGCCGTAGTGCGTTATGAGGACTTGTTTCGTGGTGGCCGTCTTGTCGGACAGGGGAGAGCATCTCTCGGCTTTTAGGATCTTCGGGTGGTTCTCCAGGGGTTCGAGAGGTAGTTCCTTTGGGTACCGGAGGACTACCGACTTCATCAGTTTCTGGGCGGGGTCTAGCTTGGTTGAAGTAATGGTGGTGGTGTTTTGTAGGTAAGTGTCGAGGGTGGTGGCGGAGTTCTTGTCTTTGGGGTGAACGATCATCTCCCCCTTTAGGTTGGGCCGCACTGAGAACTTGGCCAGTGGGTTTTGCTTTTCCATCTCTGTGACGGCGGCATATGTTGTTTTTGCGTCCGTTTTCGTGATCCGGAATTTTGGCAGTGTCGTTGGAGGTGAGCTGGTGGTGGTGATGGGTGCCTTGGGGGCTGCTTGACGGCAATCGTTTCCCGAAAAGGCACGTCGGCGTTTCTTATTTTCTACCTTCGTCCAGTTGTCCTCAGTAGCGGTAGCAGTGGTGGTGGTGGTGGAGGTGGTGGTGGTGGTGGAGTTGTTGGAGGTGGTGGCAGAGTTCCTACTTTTCAGGGCTTCGTTGAAGGCGCGTAACTGGTCTGCTTTCTCTGTGCGAAGCCTGTCGTGGTTCGGGTCGTCAGGTTGGCGGTTCAGGCGGGGATCGCGGTTAGGAGGGCGTACGCGCTCCATAACCGGGTTGTTGTTGTTGTTTTTTTTTTTTTTTTTTTTTTTTTTTTTTTTTTTTAGATCCTACCTATTCCGGTTGAGTAAACAGCAAAGGAATTACAGCACTCCCCACTAGCTGGTGGTCGTAGAGTGGTTCCTGAGCTTCTCTCACGGAGCCCCGATTGGGGAAGCCTACTTCCTAGTGTATGTGACTGCTCACTTATAGACGTGAGCTAAGTGTGCCTATTTGGGAAGGATAAGGATTGCTACCCTCTTTCCAGGTGGACCCGCACGATCACGGTTTTCCTGGAAAGACTCGGCTGGGGAGGGTTTTGCTCCGACCCCCTTTCGTGTTCACAATCTCCTGGGAGGGAGGTGAACAGTTACAGGGGGGACCGCAGGACGAATACACTTTTGAGGGTGCAGGTCCCTAGGCCAGAGCGAAAAAGGAAAAATGGTAGTAGAAGGAAAAGAGCTCAAACCACGCCGGGAATATCGCGCTATAACTGCTCTCCAGCTGGAGTGTGGGTCACTCACACCACCAGTGGGGAGGGCAAGCTAATGCTCGATAAACCAAGAACGCTCGTGAGTTGTTGTGGGCGATGACAGTCGTGGGTGGTCCGGTCCGGGAAGATGGCCAACAATGGTACAAGGGAGAGGGCGGTCTTCAGAGTTCCGGGTCCAGCAGGAGGTCTTGTTGAGAGGTCTTCTTCGTTCAGGAGCGATGGTGGCGGCCCGGCAGGCGGGCGGGCTTATATACAGACATTCTCCACCTCAGTGGCCACCTCATTGGCCACGAGTGCCGCATGCGTCATCCGCAAGCTACGCCCCACCTCCAAGAGGGAGGGACGGCCTTGGATGAACGATACTACCGCTGCGTCCACAGCACGCCACCTACTCCCACCAAACCGTGGGCGAAGCCCCACACTCTCTCTCCCTCACCATGAACGGATACGAGTTTGTTAACGTGGCGCGGATACGTCCGGACACGCCGACCTGCCCCAAGAAACTAAACCTCCTAGTTCTCCAGAAGTTTTTCGAAGCTAATGGGATCGTGGGGGTCACCAAGGTAGAACGCCTAAAGCTCCATGGTGACATCAAGATCACCTTCGCCGAGATGGGCATGCCCGCTCAACTCGCGGAGATCCCAGACATCAACGGCATTCCTTTTAAAATGTTTGCCTTCATGTGGGACAACTTGAAGCTGGGTGTAATCTCCCACGCCGAAATTGCCCACATGGACAAAGCAGAGCTGAGTGAGCTCCTCAAGGAGCAGCAGCTCCAAGTTGTGAAGAAGCTGTCCGACACCACTGCCCTCATCGGACACCACTCCACCCTACCCAAGGAAGCTCAACTGGCGTGGGTAACTATGCCAGTCAAGCCCTACTGCAGACCGAAACGGTGTTACAAATGCCAGCACTATGGACACACTGTAAACAAGTGTGAGGCGCAGGAAGACACCTGCTCCATGTGTGGCAGCCCTGGACACCGCTACACGGCCTGCCCCAACACAGAGAAAAAATGCGTTGCCTGTGGTGGCCCACACTCCTCCGCCGACCGGACCTGCCCCAGATGGAAGGAGGAATGCAGGGTAGCCAAGGCTCGTCTTGAGAAAAAACTGAGCTACAAAGAGGCCCTCCTTGCTGTACGCTCCCAAGAAAAGAAAAAACCAGCAGTAAAGAAAAACCAAGAAAAGAAAACTCAACAGAAGCAGCCCACCACACAGAACCAAGAACACCACGTGGCCCGTGGTGCTGAAGCCCACGCGGCCAGTGGTGCTGAAGCCCACGTGGTCAACCTCTCCCTCTCTGAATTCTTCCACACCTATGAGGACTTAAAATACGAGGAAGACGAACAAGAAGACCCAAACACAAACGAATGGACAATTCAAGAGAGCAAGAAGAGAAGGAGAGAGAGAAGAAAATCGACATCAAGCTAAGAAGACCAAGACATCCCCTCCACACAAGAAACCAAAACACAATCAAGCCGACCAAGCACTGAACATCCATTGCCCAACCCATCACGCACCTGACGCTTGACCTGACGCTAGCCTGGCCTTGTCTTGTCGCCTCCCTGCCGCGTCCAGGCGGGTTGCTGTGGCTGCCTCCATCTTATAATCCCTCACGCAAGCGGTGTTTAGCCACTGCACCTGTTCTCTCCTTCTAAAATTCACTTCCATCCTATCTTTATTCTTCCTCTGAACCTCCTTCCCCCCTGTCACTAGCATTTTCTAGTCTCTCTCTAGGCTCGTCTTGGGCGCTTGTGGTAGAAGCGGTACCGCTCTTGCCTCGCAAGCAAGATGTAACGGGTTCGATTCCCGGGCAAGCGGAAATTGTTTGGACACTCTTCCTAGCCCCTTTGGTCCCTGTTCACCTAGCAGTAAAGTAGGTACCTGTTGTAAATCGAAAGGTTGCGAATTCGTATTCAGGGAAAGTTGTTGGAGCTTCTAAACTTGAACTGAACAAGCTCGTCTTGAGAAGAAACTGAGCTACAAAGAGGCCCTCCTTGCTGTACGCTCCCAAGAAAAGAAAAAACCAGCAGAAAAGAAAAACCAAGAAAAGAAAACTCAAGAGAAGACGCCCACCACACAGAACCAAGAACACCACGTGGCCCGTGGAGCTGAAGCCCACGTGGTCAACCTCACCCTCTCTGACTTCTTCCACACCTATGAGGACTTAATACACGAGGAAGACGAACAACAAGACCCAAACACAAACGAATGGACACTTCAAGAGAGCAAGAAGAGGAGGAGAGTGAGAAGAAAATCGACATCAAGCTAAGAAGACCAAGACATCCCCTCCACACAAGAAACCAAAACACAATCAAGCCGACCAAGCACTGAACATCCATTGCCCAACCCAACACGCACCTGACGCCTGACCTGACGCTTGACCTGACGCTTGACCTGACGCTAGCCTGGCCTTGTCTTGTCGCCTCCCTGCCGCGTCCAGCCGGGTTGTTGCTGCTGCCCCCATCTTATAATCCCTCACGCAAGCGGTGTTTAGCCACTGCATCTGTTCTCTCCTCCTAAAATTCACTTCAATCCTCCCTTTATTCTTCTCCTGAACCTCCTTCCCCCCTGTCACTAGCATTTTTCGATTCGATTCGGCGAAGCCACACCAGGACCACCTGTAGTAGCAACCACAACAACATGACTGGACGAGGCAAAGGAGGCAAGGGACTTGGAAAGGGTGGCGCCAAGCGTCATCGTAAGGTGCTTCGTGACAACATCCAGGGTATCACCAAGCCCGCCATTCGTCGTCTAGCTCGGCGTGGAGGTGTTAAACGTATATCCGGCCTCATCTACGAGGAGACCCGCGGCGTCCTCAAGGTGTTTCTGGAGAACGTCATCCGTGACGCCGTCACCTACACCGAGCACGCAAAAAGGAAGACCGTCACCGCCATGGATGTGGTGTATGCCCTGAAACGGCAGGGCCGCACCCTTTATGGTTTTGGTGGTTAATCAACCTGATGGACGGGCGCACACCACCACCACCACCACGACAAACAAATATACGGACCTAATTTTAGGTCCACATTTAAATCGCTAAAGAGTTGGTTAGACACTGAGTAAATCGTTGAAAATATATCCAATAACATGATCCTCTCTAATTCTGGACTTGTGGTATGAGTATAGGTTGTGTGTGAACGTGTTGGAACCACTTCCTAATAATTGTCAGTCAGTCAGTCAACATTCACCTAACCTCCAGGTACCTCACCTAACTTCCTGTAGCGTCACCGAACCTCACGAAATGTAACCCAATGTAGTTTATAATCTATCCTAACATGACATAACATAACCACGCACTATATTACTTCGGTAAGAGTAATGAGTTTTAATACGCAAAGTTGCAGTTAGCATTCATTCATACATACATACATACATACATACATAACATGCTAGTGGCAGGGGGGATTGAAGTGAATTTTAGGAGGATAGAATAGGTGCAGTGGCTAAACAGCGCTTGCGTGAGGGACTTTAAGCAGCAACTCGCCTGGATGCGGCAGGATAGAGTCAGGTCAAGCGTCCGGTGCATGTTGGGTTCCGCCATGGTTTCTCAGTGTTTGGTCGGCTTGATTGTGTGTGTTGTTTTCTTGTTTGGAGGAAATGTCTTGGTATTCTTCTTCTTAGCTTGAAGTTGATTTTCTTCTAACTCTTCTCCTCTTGTTGTTCGTCTTCCCCGTGTCTGCTATCATTCTGTAAAGACTCTATATATGTATGTAGGTATGAGTGAGTAACAGTTGCCGGTTACAGTGATACTTCATATTCGCTGGTGTTGTACTGTATGGCTTCGGTATTTCTTAATATACAAACGGCACCGTTAGGGGATTGAGGTATTTAAAAACCAGCCTACATTACTTATATATAGAAATAAATAATGTGGCTTGGACAATAATGACGACTACTCTCTCCTACCTAACCCAAACAAGGGCTTTTCGAAAGTATACATTGGACACAATTGACTTAGTACATACATTGGTGGTTTAACAAAAGCCCTCATTAGAGAAAGGTGAAGGAGCATACAGTGAACATACAGATTAATGTTTGCACGCATAGATCATGTAAGGTGAGGTGTTGAACACCAGACACGTAGTGTAGTAACTCCCTCACAGATGGCGTTATGAGGGGCCTGATGATGTAGCAGTTACCTCACAGATGGTGTTATGAGGAACTTCACATGATGATGCTGTAGCAAAACATTCACTACGTGGTGTCGTAGCATCTTGGGGACACCACGTGGTCCACATGACTCACTCATTCAAGTGGGTGAGGTGTGGTCCCAGGCCTCTCTATCGTGGAGTCTCAGGGGAAGTATAACCGGGTACCTAGGACCTCACTGTGTGAAGGTGGTTAGCTAGCTTGGGTAAGACTCAACTGCCGAGTTGTTTTTCACTGAGTTAAGCACTGTTCACCACTATTCATCACTGGTTCCATTCCTTTGCCAAATGAGGTAGTACCTTATGGCAAGAACTTGTTGATAGTCCGGTGGGGAGGAGGGTTCAGGGGAGTGAGTTGGTATGGGCCAACATATAAATAATAATAATAATAATAATAATAATAATTAACGGTTTATTGAAAAAGCTTGGCAGCCAGAAGGCTGAAAATATACAGTTACATATTTGGGGAATGGGTTACGAATTACAAATAATATACAAGTAACATGAGTGACACAAATAAGACATATAATAACTAGCTGGGGAAAAGCTCAAACTACAGTTCATTTCAACATAGTGACAGTGCAAGGAGTAGTGTTTACTGGGAGGGAGTACACTGATTTATTACAAGTTATCGATA
>NW_024711962.1:0-17363 GCF_018991925.1 Homarus americanus | reverse complement strand
ATGGAGGGAAGGAGAGGTTAGGGTGATGAAGGTGAGGAGAGGTTAGGGTGATGGAGGTGAGGAGAGGTTAGGGTGATGGAGGTGAGGAGAGGTTAGGGTGATGGAGGTGAGGAGAGGTTAGGGTAATGGAAGGAAGGAGGGGTTAGGGTGATGGAGGTGAGGAGAGGTTAGGGTGATGGAGGTGAGGAGAGGTTAGGGTGATGGAGGTGAGGAGAGGTTAGGGTGATGGAGGTGAGGAGAGGTAAGGGTGATGGAGGTGAGGAGAGGTTAGGGTGATGGTAGAGAGGAAAATAGAGAAGGAAAAACAGAAGAATTGTTTTGTTAAGTACTTGCAACATTTTGATCAACAACATTGTCGGCATTGCAGTAATAATAATGATAGGCTAATAACAGTAGCTGTAATAATAGTAATAGAAATAGTACTACTACTACTAATAATAATAATAGTAATAAGTATTCACGTTGCAACTACTAACATACACATTTAGTTGACCACATAGTTACATATATAAAATAAACCGGCATCCCTCCTACTACTACCACGACCCCTTAGCGAGAGTAATAAAACACGTCATAATAGTTCCAATGTTTATGGTCTTGTGTAAATATTAAGACCGGCTCATTGGTTCCTAAAGACCTGAAATACATTAAAACAAAAACCAAGGAAGATATTAAGTAGTGGTGAACGATGACGTCAGTAAACACGAAGGCTTGATGGATGACTAGACTTTAAGAGGATGAAAGTGTCCGGGGCTAAGGTAAAAACTGTCAGGGTATATGATGGACCGCTCACTATCACGGCCCCGTCTCTCCTCTCACCATGCAAATGATGCTTGAGTTTGTTCTAAGGTGGTTGTCTGGAGGCTGGTGAGGGAGGAAGAGGCTGCCACAACAACACTCACTTAGGGAGTTGTGTGACCCGGTGTTAAAGGAAGGACTCAAGAAAATCAGATAAGTATCCATTCAGCTGCATTAGCGAAACACCTCCCTGGAATTGGATCTTATTACCAAGTCTTTAATTACTGGTGGGAGACAGAGGCAAGGAAAATAATTGTATGCAGACTTGCCCAGACGCCCCCTCCCCCGCCATGATCGGATGAGATGTGAATATATTGACTCTTATACATACAATAAAACAACTCTGAATACCGGACTCCCTGGTACAGGATACTGGAAACAAGATATTCGTTTTTGTTCGGTATTTATTTTATTTGTTTTATCGGACCACTACAGTACGGTTAAGAGGATTTTTTTGTTCAGTATCATCCATAATTTAACACGTGGGACTGAAGCCTCTAATTGTTTAACAGTGTAAAGAATCTGTCCTTTGATCAAGAGAGTCTGTGTGTGTGTGTGTGTTTGTTGACATTACTCGCAGTCTATCAAACACCTCGCTGCTGTTACCATTGTTTGATCATAGTAGAATGTATCAGGTCTTTCTCGCCACATGTTACAGTAGTACAGTACTATAACAGTGTACGTGAGGTCCGTTTTTACTGTACAGCTTTATATTGGTATGTTGCTTAATGATCGGTAATTGTTTATTTTATTATATATTACTGCGATAGGTAGAATTTTGCCTTGATTTTCATTTTATTGTTAGAATATTTATAAGGTTCCTACAATTCACATCACCTGAGGCGGCTGATGTATACATTACATTTCACCTCTTAGAGCTGCTAACACACACACACACACACTCCCTCTCCCTCAAGCTCTCGGACTAAACAGCACATGATCTCAACACTTATGTATCATGCAATTTGCCTGCAGCTGAAACTCAATACCGTTGTCTATTCACCCAGATTTAACATTCAGTTGCAACATACACATTCTACCTCGATTTATGCAAATGTAGAACACCAAGGCAGCGTGTTGCATTTGTATTGAATGGTTCCCTGGTCCCAGTTTACTTTGTTTCATGCAAGATATCTCTTAATGATGACATTTGTAGTGAACAGCAGCCTGACTTATGTTTATTTTTGCATTTATGTTTCGTGCAGCTCAGCCCTCAGTGTTGACGTTGTAAGAACATCTACTTGGACACAGTTTATACCTCTTCATGCAGCTTAACTCTTCATGATAAAATGTGTAATAACAGCTGCCTCGCCCAACTTTATACTTCTTAATGATCTTAACTCTCAATGTTTACAGTTGTAATGGACAGTTGACTGGCCTAAGTTTATATTGCTTTACATAACTTAATTCTAAAAGCGAAGACGTTCATTACTGTTGCTTTTGCAGTATTGTAATTTATTTTAATGTAGTTTTGTTCTGCTCTTAATTTGGCGATCATTTTTTGTTGTAAATAACCCTAAAAAAATCCACACATAAACTTTACTGAAATTCATAAAATATTATACAAGTTAATACAGTTTTTATTTATGAATCTTCCTGTATTTATGCATCAATGATAAAGTTATGCTGAAGATGACATGGGTCCTGGTTATAGACTTGCAGTACGGGAGAACTTTTTTGATAGTCGGGTTGTTCTAAAGCACACACACACACACACACTGACTGTTGTACAATAAACATGGTGTCTTCATTACCATCTTGAGGACACATTCCTCCTGGGAGTAAAACAAACGCCAGCAGACAAGACAAAGAGAACTTCATAATCGTCAAGAGAGTGAAGTGCACTAGTGACAAATACTTCACCCAACTGAGTATATTTGGGGCTAGTGAAGGTGAAGTGTAGCAGGCGTCAACCACTCTAGGTAGGCTGAGCTCTAGAGTGCACGGTGCCTCATGGTGAAACACACACTAGACTCTAGAGTAATTTGCACCTAGGCACCGGACGTGACGTGACTCAGACGTGAGTCAAGTGCAATATGGAAGCTTAATTCATACTTTCTGTATTTTCCTTTTCTAAGTAATCCTTCATAATGCCGCCAGTTTCAATATCCATTAAATTAATAAATCATCATTTTTTCCTCATTCACTAGCATTATGTACATTATACTTAAATAAAATTTTAATGCTCAGAAATGAGAATAATGAGTTCTGGATTTTTCATTACAGTTCATTTTACCGTCAGGTGAGATGCACTCTAGAGTGCATCTCACCTGGTGGTAAAAGGCACTCTAGAGGTGCAAATTACTCTAGTGTGTGTTTCACCATGAGCCACCGTGCACTCTAGAGCCCAGCCCACCTAGAGTGGCTGACGCCTGCTACACCGGCCTCCACTGAGACAACCCTCCTCACTCGCTAAGCTCTGTTCTCAAAGGTTTTACAAGGCGGAAAATTCCCACAGTCAGTCTGTGTCTCCCTCGAGAACAATGCTTTAGTTTCTCACCAACGTCATATGTATATTTTACACACGTATTTTGCATGGTGGTGGCTAAGATGTAGTCAACATGACACTTGAGGATATCTCTTATGTATGTGCACGGTCTTGTGTCGTGCTGGAGAACGTGTACCACCGGGAAGCTCAGCTGCCGCGGTAATGTGTGAACAAGCACATGGGCGGCGCCTCACTATGAGTGAGTGATGGTCTAGTGTTTACTTCCACACTGTGAGTGTCCCACAACTTTGAGTGTTAACTGACTTTTACTATAATACTAAAGTTGATGCATAATTAATGTGTGATGTACGATGAATATAATGACATCACCTTAATTCTTGATTCAATTATGCCAGTTTGTGTACCCAACTTTATCAAGATTCGGGATCATCACAAAAGCATATCACCCTGTTTTACGTACACACACACACAAGAAAATACAAATAGAATGCAACTTCATACAACATGCTCCATTTACTTTTTCCTGACGTCGTTCTGTCAACACTCGATAACACCTGTTCATGACAGAGCGACCCCCTGAACACCGCCATTTACACGTGCTACCCCGTGTTAGGTTAGGTTGTCTGGTGTTGTTCAGTGTGTCTAGAGTTGGTGGCAGTATTTAATGAATTATACATGTACTGCGTCACATCTTGGAGAATTATACATGTACTGCGTTACATCTTGGAGAATTATACATGTACTGCGTTACATCTTGGAGAATTATACATGTACTGCGTTACATCTTGGAGAATTATACATGTACTGCGTCACATCTTGGAGAATTATTATAACGGCGTTACATAAGAGAAGCATTTTAGGAACATCCGACCAGAAGTTTGATTTATTTATTTACCTCATGGGCAAAACAACATAGGCGTGGCTTATGATGTTAAATATTTAAGGCAATTATATACATTAAGGTAGACTACAGGTAGGAAATATATATTGAAGGATGATGACTTATATTGTGTGAGAGAGACTGTATCCACCTTGTCTCACCTGCACACACACCGTATTATTGTGTGGGAGAAGGAGAGGGAGGGAGGAGAAGGAGAGGGAGGGAGAGGGAGGAGAGAGAGGGAGAAGGAGAGGGAGGGAGAAGGAGGGAGAGAGAGGGAGGGAGGGAGGAGAGGGAGGTTCTTACACTGTACCATCACATGAAGGTGGTCCTTTATTTGTATTTAATGACGTTGTTGGAGGGGGATGGGAGAGTGCCAGGCGGAACACCCTGACTTACTGACTCAAATACTGTAGTTGTGACAGAGAAGAAAGACCAGATAATTAAGAGAAAGAAGAAGGGAATAAGCAAGAATACCATTATTCTCATAAATATTACATACAATACCACTTTCTGCCTCATAAGATATGTTGATCAAGTGATCATTTGTGGTCAAGTTTTCCAGTTACCTGAGATAACCTGAGTTGATCATCATTTGTAGCTTTCTTTTCATCCTTTCTATGTTGTCTGCATCTTTACTTTCTCTTAGTTCCCCTCTCAGGTCCTTTGCTTTCTTTCCGGTTTTCTTTGCAGATTTTTGTGATGCTACTCAGCGGCTTTCCACGCCCTTGAGCTCTCTCTCTCAGATCCTTTATTAGATTCTACAGCTCTAGAAAAACTCAATAATCTCAGATTATATTGTATAGGTTTCAGGTACCGAGGGTGAGAGTTGAACAACACACACACACACACGTACCATTATTTCCACATAGTTTCCTTGTATGAATGATATCAATAAGAAAATAAAGGCTCCTCGGCTAGTGGGTAGAGGATCTCGTTTTTCTTGTGGTTCTGTTTATATTTTTTCACGAAACGACTTCCTGAGCCGAGGCTTCCTAGGCGGGGATATGGAAGAATCTTGTGTATTGAGCGAGGAAGTGTATTGTGTGTTTTGGTGAGGGGCATTTCCTCGTGTGGGTTAGAGTATATGTGTTTGGGTGTATGAATGTATAGTGTGTGTATAAATGTAGAATGTGGACATTGAATAGTGTATAATTGTATAGATATGTAATGTGGAAATAGGTTTGAGTGTGTATAATTGTATAGATATGTAATGTGTATGTATGTTTGAGTGTGTATGAATGTATAGATATGTAATGTGTATGTTTGTGACCAAGTGAGTTTATAGAAGCATTATCGTGTATATCCAGGATAAGAAAGATGACTAATATGCATAATTCTGTAGCAAGAGATGGGTTTATACCTTTCATTTAAACAGGTGATGACTTATATGTAATAGCTCTCTCGCTTTTGTTGAGGTTTGCAGTGTGTGTTGGAAGCCTGTATGAGTTCAATTATCCTCAAGCCAGACAGGTTGATCCAGGGAACCGATTCAGGTTTATTTATAGAGATACAGAATAAAAAAAAAAATCCCATATGAAGTTGAATGGTTTGTGAAATGGTTTAATCAAGAGTAAATAGATCTATGTTAAAGTTGCAGGTAGAGTGTGAATAAAGCTTAGAATGGATCTTATAGGAAATAGAGTTCAGTATACCAAGTCTCTGATAGACAAGGAGGTGAGGGTTTGGGTGGTTCAGTTTGGGACGGCCCGTGTGAGGGAACCAGTGACTCTTATAGTACAACACCTTGGCTGCCACACTGAGTAAGAATCACCAAAACCATCCCATGTGTAATACTCTCAGGTGACCTACAACCATGGTGACTCTTGTCTCAGTATATGTTGACTAGTACTACCTGAAGCCAGACTATATCACAACATCACTAATGGCCACTTTGAAGTTGATTGGCTTATTATAATGATGACAATAATGTTAAGGAACAATAACAAACGAAGAGAGAAATTAGGTATATAAATTATTTCTCTTTAATGTTTGGTTTATGACTTTATGGGTTGAATTTAAGACATAAAACATTCCTCTCTGCATGGAATAGGTTTATTGCCTCTTACGTCGGTTTATGGCAGATTTATTTACTGATTTAGTGGTTGGCGGCAGCAGTCACGTGACACCATGAAGGTCATCACATCGTAATGTTTTAATACTGTTTGCCGTGTTAATACAATTCGTCTTAAGTCTGTTAGTACGCCAGTGATGTTTCCTTAGGGGAATATAATGATAAAAATGTTGTAAAACGGAATTAACTGGAAATACAGTAAGGATTACAACATAAGCGTGGTGTGTGTTTGGTCGCGTGTGTGTGTGGAGACTAGTTGATGAAGATCGAGGCAGAAGTTAAATGAGATTCTCACTTAAACTCTGAGTTACTCGAGAGTTCACGACTGCTGCCGAAATTGACCAAGTTAGGATGACCCGAGAGACCAAGGATTAGGGGGTAGGTCGGGTCAGCGTAACGGGGGAGGGGGGGGGGTTGTGTCGGGGCTCAGGGACTTCTGGGGTCAAAGGGTAACTCGGGTCAAGGTGAGGCTTGGGTAGTTGTGGGAACGGCTGAGGTCATTATCTGAAATGAACCAGAGTGAACAAAGACGGCTTGAGAGAGAGGGGGAGAGAGAGACGTGGTCAAAGAAGTTATTAACCTAGAACGAGTATTTTTTTTTCTTTACCTCGGCTCTGTCCTTCAGCTCTCACCCTTAGCCCTCCTCTCACCCCTCCCTCTCAACTTTTATCCTCGGCCCTCTCCCTCACCCTAACTCTCACTCCTCCCTCTCAGCCCTCACCTCAGACCTTGGGACAGCTACCTGGGTCAGTAATAGATCTCAGGTAGGATCTGTGTGACGCACCTGGTAAGTCCCCCACCATCATGCTTATGGTTGCTGCTGTTACTGTTACTGCTGTTAATATTGTTACTGTTGCCGCTGTTACTGTGGTGTAATAATGGTCAGCATGCTCGTCTGGTAAGCGAGCGGAGCCCGGGTTCGATCCCCGGGCAGGGTGAAATTATGGGCAAGTGTCTTTAAGCCATTTGCCTCTGTCTACCCAGCAGTAATTGGGAACCTGGATGTTAATCGATTTGCGGATCGTGTTCCAGGGTAATGGTGAGCCAGTGCAGTTGGCGAATTGTCCGGTCTTCTCGGACTATTCCTTGACACTGAATCATGCAGCTCGTTAACTCAGGGTGTGGTTGTTGTGTTGGCGACAGCTTCTACACCTTTAACAGATTCACGCCTAGTTGGTCCTTGGGTCGGCCATCCTCGGTAACACGAAGAGCAACCATTATTATTTTAGTGTTGTTGATGCGGTTATTGATAGTTTTGTTGTTATTGTTGATGCTGGTGTTTGTGGTGATAACTGCTGCTGTTGGCTATTCGTCTTTATCGTGGTATTTTATGAGGAACTGGACGAGTACACTGCCATATATATTATCATGACGGTTTTCTTGTTCTATATTGGTGATAATTGTCTTAAAATTAGGTTAAGTTAGGTTAGTTTAGGTTAGGTTAGTTTAGTTTAGTTTAGGTTAGTTTAGTTTACTTTAGGTTAGGTTAGGTTAGGTTGACAGTCTTAATTGGTATGGATCTATAGGGGATCTGGCAGCTGTTTCATCAACCTCCTTTTATGTGCTTATTTGGCTTTTGTGGCGCCGTACAGTGAGATATGGTTTTAAATATATATATATATATATATATATATATATATATATATATATATATATATATATATATATATATATATATATATATATATCTCTCTCTCTCTCTCTCTCTCTCTCTCTCTCTCTCTCTCTCTCTCACACACACAGTTGGTAGTGGTAAAGAGCTCAAACACGTTTCTGATGATAATGATACAACTTTTTCTTGTGAGTGTTTCAACCTGCACGAGAAGTTCCTTGTTTATATTCCTCTTTTATTCTCTTTTATTTGTCTTTCTCCTAATTACTAAGTGTCATTTTTATTGTTGTTCTTATTATTTTCTTCCCGGTGATCATCTCGTTATCTTCACTTTGTATGAGGTGTATGAGGAGATTTGGGGGGGGGGGTCTCCAGGGATGTTTATATAATCCGCTGAAGAAAGGATACACACACACACACACACACACACACACACACACTGACGCCAGAGAGCCATAAATCAAGGAAAGTTATCACATAATGATATATGTTGCTTTAATTAATGAGTTAATGTTGTATTTTATACCATAGGAAACAAGAGCGACAACCACCAGACTGTGTAATTTGTCAGATATATTGTTTATTTTAACTCACAATTACCACAAAACACAATAACATTTGACGGTAATTTCACAGTCCCTCTACACATTATGTTGACATCAGCTTAATTACCCCCAATTGAAGGTAATATAAATGATGCATGAGTTTGTATTGTCATAAGTCATCACTAATGGTACGTTAATTATCATGTATATTTGGTTAACCATTGTCCAGGACTCCTCGATTCCTAGTGAGAGAAGTGATCAGTCTCCATCAGCAACAATGTCCATTTAACATCCTTGAAGCTTACCATTTAAATTTAATTAACCCTTCAGTAATTTTCACCCAGATGCTTATTTAATCAAGTTACGATTATCGTGTGGAATTTAATTAACTTTTCCGTCATTTTCTTCTCGACTTTTACTGGATCAAGTTACTCGCGTCATATATTTTCCAGATAATTAAAAAAAAATTATTTTCTAACCTCCCTCACCAGACACCGGCCAACCTAAATGATATCAACAACTTACCTTTTATCACGTAAGACAATTAACCTTCATAAAAGCATTAATAATTTGTCTTTAATAATGGCTTGTTTTTATTTTACCAAGATCATAAAGAGGAAACAATATCCAGCAATGGGTTGAAGGAGCTAATTATAATAACAGGCGAGGGAGGACTAGTTGCCCCGGGGTCTAACGCACGAGAGCTGGTGTATTGGTCCTCTGGGAGGCGTAAAGGAGAGGCCACGACTCTCACAGGTAAACTTAAAGGCAAAGAGATCAAAAACATGAAAGGCTATAAGAAATAATAGTAAATCAGTGCAGGTGTGAGAAGGTGGTACACCATTACTGTTATTTATGGTGGTATTGTAGTGTTTACTTATGGTGGTATTGTAGTGTTTATGGTGGTATTGTAGTGCTTACTTATGGTGGTATTGTAGTGTTTACTTATGGTAGTATTGTAGTGTTTACTTGTGTGGCATTGTAGTGTTTACTTATGGTGGTATTGTAGTGTTTATGGTATTGTATTGTTTCTTATGGTGGTATTGTATTGTTTACTTATGGTGGTATTGTAGTGTTTACTTATGGTGGTATTGTAGTGTTTACTTATGGTGGTATTGTAGTGTTTACTTATGGTAGTATTGTAGTGTTTACTTATGGTAGTATTGTAGTGTTTACTTGTGGTGGTATTGTAGTGTTTACTTGTGGTGGTATTGTAGTGTTTACTTATGGTGGTATTGTAGTGTTTACTTATGGTGGTATTGTAGTGTTTACTTATGGTGGTATTGTGGTGTTTACTTGTGGTGGTATTGTAGTGTTTATTTGTGGTGGTATTGTAGTGTTTATTTGTGGTGGTATTGTAGTGTTTACTTATGGTGGTATTGTAGTGTTTACTTATGGTGGTATTGTGGTGTTTACTTATGGTGGTATTGTAGTGTTTATTTGTGGTGGTATTGTAGTGTTTATTTGTGGTGGTATTGTAGTGTTTACTTATGGTGGTATTGTAGTGTTTACTTATGGTGGTATTGTAGTGTTTACTTATGGTGGTATTGTAGTGTTTACTTATGGTGGTATTGTGGTGTTTACTTATGGTGGTATTGTAGTGTTTACTTATGGTGGTATTGTGGTGTTTACTTGTGGTGGTATTGTAGTGTTTACTTTGGTGGTATTGTAGTGTTTACTTATGGTGGTATTGTAGTGTTTGCTTGTGGTGGTATTGTAGTGTTTATAAAGTGTTATTTGCTTTAGTTTGTTCGAGCTGTGTATCCGGCTGGTCAGATTAGATAGAACCTAACCTAACCTAACACACTGTGTAATATAATGTTAACTGTAGCAGTTAGAATTAACACAGGTAGCCAAATTTTTATCACTGCGGACGATACAATGCACTTAAAAAAAAAATACTCTTTCGCGAAAAAAATCCACCCGAGCAGAAAAGGCGAGGATTAGGTTGATTAATCCCGGCCAGAAATAGAAAAAAAATCCCTGTAAGTTTTTTTTGTGTTGTTGGGAGGATTAGCGACTAATTCCAAGTAAATCTCTGATATTTCCCTTTTTCTCGGTAATTCCTGTAATGTGTTAAATTTTTCACACAAATTTAGATAAACCAATTGGATAAAGTTGTAAATTATTCGGAGATAAAACTCACGAGAACAGGTAGTGAGAGTTGTGAGTTGTTGGTGGAGGAAGATTACAAGTGAGGATCATCCCACCACACAACACCTATCTCACCACCACCACCACACTTAACTCAGCACCTATTACCACACACCACCACCACCACCACCACCACCACTACTACCACTCAACACCACCACTACACAACACCTGCCACACTTTCATCACAACAGTATCCCGGTGTTAGTCATAAAGGCACGCCAGCACAGTGATATTTTCGGAAAAAATGTGTTGTTTAATGTTGATATTTAAGATGCAAGAACCATAACCATATGACTGGTGCTCTTATATAATGAAAATGTGCAGCTGACACCACCAAAATGAGTTTACTTTATTATTATTAACTAATCTGCAAATAGAGTTTAACAATGTTCATATTATTATTTTTTTTACATCTAATACAGTTAACATTATTATAACGGGTATGGTATAATACTGCTACTAATGATAATTATAATAACAATAATGATAATAATAATAATATTAATAATAATGATAATGGTAATGACAATAATAGTAACTACAACAACAACAACAATAATAATCATAATAATAATAATCATAATAATAATAATAATAACGATGATGATGACACACACACACCTTGACGTAGCTCTTCACTTATATCAATAAGTTCATCTGTACATTGTCCTCGTAGTCTCCAGTCTTAATCTATACCTTTATGACGTGGGTTATGGTCGTGGGTTGTGGGTCGTATTATGGTCGTGGGTCGTAAAAGTTGATAGGTCATTTACTGTTATTACCAAACACCTCTCTCTCTCTCTCTCCCCAGAAATATGAGAAGAACCATCGAACTGCAGACAAATTCCCTTGAGCTTTACCTAATCTTATTCTTTTTCTCTCCTTCCTTTCTCTCTTTCTCTCTTTCTCTTTCTCTCTCTTTCCAGATATCCAAATTTGCTTTTGGTTAGTCGTGAATTATATTGGTAAGAAAAACCATCACTTTGTAAGATTATGCTGTGAGCTTTACATAAGTTATCGGGGGAATCTGGGACACATCGGAGGTACTGAAGAATTATGGTTAATTCGCTTGATATTGCTTTTGAGAGAGAGAGAGAGAGAGAGAGAGAGAGAGAGAGAGAGAGAGCTACCTCCTCCACCACACCACCACAATGCTGACCATCCTAGCTACCACACCACCATAACGTTGACCATTCTAGGTACCACACCACCCCATAACACTGACCATCCTAGCTTCCACACCACTACAGCGCTGGTCCCTCACACTTGAACTTAACTCACGGTAGTTTCTCCTCCTTTCAAGGGCATCACTGAGAAAAATCTAAGCCAACTGAGAGTGTTGAAGATACACCTCACCACCAAGGAGAAACACTTTATGTAACATAGTGTCCAATTCTCTATAATACGGACTGCTTTGTTTACGTGTGGCCGAGAAATAGTGCAGCGGGAGTGTGTTTAAAGATTCTCAGTTTGCTGTTTATGAGTTTACTGAAATGTGAGACTAAAAAAGAATTATCTAAGAGCATCTTATAGTTGTTTGTAGATATACACTTTGTTTTCTTATATATATATATATATATATATATATATATATATATATATATATATATATATATATATATATATATATATATATATATATATATATATATATGTGTGTGTGTGTGTGTGTGTGTGTGTGTGTGGCTAAAATAAAATTATAGGAAGATTGGATTAGTTATATAAATACTTGGAGTTGAATTATCACAAAAGAAGATCAATTTATCGTCAATATACTTTGAGCTTTACTATTGTAAAAGATCAAATATATTGCCTTTATATAAATACTTTAAGTTTACTAATATATGTAACTAAACGTAAATCATCCTAAAGGAAACTGAAATTGATAGTGTATATATTTATCCTCAAATGTCTACAATAACTGTAGTTGTGTTGCAGTAAAAGGAGAACGTTTATTGTTGTTCAGGAGAGGCTATGAGGGTCACAAGTCACTGCAACCGTTTAATTTTTTTAACACAACAAACACGGGAGCCTTAGTGCCTGGCTATATACTACTGTTATACTAGAGAGAGAGAGAGAGAGGCAACATTTCCACCAAGACTCACATAAGAAACAGAAGGTTCAGTTTACAATCGAATTTCCAATAACAATCACAGTTAACGTTTTCTCAACCCGAGATTAAGCAGTTGTCATACCGAGTTATATACATATTTTGTTTCTGTATGATGATGATACCTGGTGTATGTGTGTGTGGGGGGGGGGGAGACAGCTCAAATTAAAACAATATATTTTAAGTACACTCTTTTTCCGTATTTAGATTAAAAAAAAGCGACAACTTATGGATTGGAAATGTTTGAACATTATACTTATTAGTATATAATAATTGGTGGGAAAGGTCAAGTATGATTCGTTTATAAACACCGACGTCAACACTCTAGCCTCAGGGTATCACCAGGTCAGTAGCACTAATTCTCACGGGTGAAAAATATAAAAAACAAAAGCTATAATTATATTCCTTTTCTGCAGGTTGTTGGTCTCTGGGGAAATTAGGAGTGATAAATGACTTTCATCAATTTATAGAGAACAGATGAAGGAATTCCCCGCCAGGTGAGATAACCTGACCTTCTCTAATTAATGAAACCAACAGCTGCTCTTAATGGATTTATTGTCTGAACCAAAACAATTAAAGTGAAACAAGGATGAAGTCAATAGCCGTGATCAATACCAGGTTTTAGAGGACAAAATCATAACACAGATTCACAAGTAGTTTACACGTAGTGTGTGTGACGAAGTCTGTCATTCTCCCCAAAGTATTGATCATAACAACACCACGGCCACACATCACCACCACCGAGTGACATTGAATGTAACACCTACAATAATTACTTTGAAATTAATTAAATTTAATAATGCTTATTGGTTCACAATGAAGGGCATATTAACATAGTTCACCATTGTATAAACTAGCGAAGATATATATAAAGGGGATATAGATAAAGTTCTTATAATATCCGAGCAGGATAGGACTCAGAGCAACGGATTCAAGTTAGATAAGTTTAGGTTTAGGAGGGAGATAGGAAGGAACTGGTTCACAAATAGGGTGGTGGACGAGTGGAACAAGCTTAGCAACTTTGTAGTAAGTGCGGGAACTCTGGAAAGTTTCAAAAGGAGGCTAGATAGATTCATGGATGATAGAGAGCGGTAGTAACTCTCGACAGGAGCTGCCATGCACAGGCCAACCGGCCTATTACAGACTCCTTATTTTCTTATATATACTGTATATATATGTATATATATAGATATATATATATATATCTTGATAAAATCACACGGGAAATGGAAACAACGGAGCACCTTAGCTTTCGTCTTTATTCAAGACATCTTCAGAGGCAACTGGATTACATGGACAGAGAGAGGCTTAAATATGCAGGGTGACCTTAAAAACATGAGGTTTCAGCCACGATGTTATCCATTAATCACACACCAACACACACGTAGAGGAGCTAAGAGAAGGGGGAAGATGAATTTGAAGTAGGGCTTTTTGTGGGCCAAAAAAATTATGGGACCTAAGCAAAATTAACGATTATGGACATCTAGATCAAAGGTTTTCAAAGCATTTTTAACCTTGGGCCACTGACAAATAAATTTATGTCGCATATTATCAGTTTTGAACTGACCATCACTAAGGTTTATTGATTTTAATTCCTACAGTCTGTACTCACCCCTGAAGATGTGAATTACACGAAAGCACTTGGGAACTTCGTGTTTTCTTTTTCTTTGTGGTTATCAGCATATACCTGGATCACGCGCACCTACAGTGATTTACTTGCATATATATATATATATATATATATATATATATATATATATATATATATATATATATATATATTATTTCCTGTAGTAGTTTGAAAGTTCCTGATATTAGTAAAACTATTTCATTCAAAAACCTTGTACGAGCAATAGGTAACTGAGACGGCTATGGTGTTGATGAACGCCGATGAGACTACCTCCCTTGTACTCATTATTATCGGTGGGAAAACTAGGGTAAAGAAATTCATATAGCGTCTAGTCGTCCAGTATTCCAAATGCCTTTCACTTAACTTATGATAATGGCCTCCCTGGGGTCCAAATAGTGACGCGTCCTTACCATGATGGTCAACCAGCTCTCTCTCATCTCCGTGTAGTCTGGGAGAGGATTGCACTACCTCCGGCCACCTGCTACTTACCAGGAATGGGACGCTTGTCACTGTGTTAATACCAGGGGCAAATCCCGGGACTTGTAATTTGTTACAATTGTTGGGGTTTATGGTCACATTTGCAAATACTGTATTCAGCAGGCGAGGTGCGGACGTTGTTGAGGGGGGCGTGACTCTGTACTGTACTGTACCTTACATGGCCTCCCACAGTGACCTCGACTGGTTACGGTAAGTGGGGAGCAACTCAACGATAGGGAGGCGGCAGTAGAGACCCACAAACACGCCCCGAACACAGTACTGTATAGTCTCCGAGGTGTCAAGGGGATGGTGTTACCGTCTGGCATTATAGATATGATAATCCCGAGGCGTTCCCAGTCCACCTAGCTGTAATTGGGGAAGTGAAGGCGGTTGAGTGCAGTCTTGGCTACACGGCCTCCTTTACTTACTGAAGACATGCTATGTAGTGTGCCGTATCCACACTGTCCCTAACTGGCAGCCATGTCTATGGGACTCACTATCACTTTTTCACAATTGAGTAACTACTCGAACACCTTCAGACAATCGCTCTTCTTAGGCAAAGGGTGGTCAGGCAGGAGCCCGACAGCTGCCACAGATCGCTGGACTTTAATGCAGCACAAAATGTCCGACACAGCTTACACGAAACAGATGACGATCCAAACATTTTCAGTTCGTAATTCGCTAATCCGTGGCCAACTGAGCTATAGCGTGAAGTGCTCTTAAAACTCCACATACCTGCCGCCTCGCATGCTGTAAAAACATACAATGCTCCGGAAAATGCACCAAATATTTTGTAAACGATTCTAAAGTATTTTAACGAGGGTTTTACATCATCAGTAAACAGAAAGGTATTAAACCGTCAGCAAACATTGTATATGCATACTGCATGAAATATGACCTATAATGTTGTTAACACTGAACAAACTGAAAAAGACTTAAAAGAATAATATTTCTTTTTGCAACCGACCTTTTTACACATCACTTTAGCTCGTGTTGTTATACAATACTGTTGTTAGGGTAATGTTTTAATATTTGCAAGACGAATGTGAATTTGTTGCCATCCGGTATAACTTACTGTACACTCCCATACTTAGTGTACATTATGTAAGAGAAAATAAACAGTTATAAACAGTAAGATAAACAATAAAAGTAAAAGTAAATTGTCCTTTTACAGATAAAGTTTACTGCAACACGAGGCAACTTCACTCAGCTGATCGTACGCGGGTGGACGGTGAGGCGAAGGAGTTCTTCTCTGGCTGGTTCACACGGGGATGATGATTACTGCCTTCCTGTGTATCGTCTGCTCTGCCTCCTCCTTATTTCCACTTTCACGGGTATTGTTTTTTCTTTCTGTTTTCGATTTTGTTTTATTATTTGTATTTTTAACTAAATATTTTCCAGATATTTTGGTTATCTAATACTTTCAAATATGTGAAATTTGGATATATGAGATAGCGCTGAGACAAGGGCGTTAAGGCCGATGTAACCCGTATATAGGGTCACAGTTAGCCATGACTAGTTCTCCATAATGCCCACACACCCATAGTACCCACACACTATCCACACACTACCCACACACTCACACAAGGAGATACAGTGAAATAAACTGCTGCACCTAAATATTATGTAACTCAAAATATATTCCCAAAACAGCACGTTTACAGTTGAAAATAATAAAAGCATAAATAATACAAACAAAATCAATTAATATGTTTTTTATTATTTTTAAATATCAGAAATGTTGGGTCAACGCTTCTTGTTGTTCTTTGTCTTTTTCCCAGTGAAGATGTAGTCTCCCCATGGCAGGTACTGGTCCTTTTGTACATGGCAGAAAGTGGTAGTTTCCTTCTTCTTCTTGTTGTTTTGAGGTTTAGTGTGCTTTGTGGTCTGCAGTTTGTTAGATCGGGGGCCCTTCTCCTTCACCTGGCAAGGCTTCACCTCAACCTTTGAAACTTTTGTTACAGTGCGTCGGAACACCATTGTGATTTACTGACACTAACAGCTCTCTCACTGAGGTCAAATCAAAATTTGACCATACAGAAAGAATTACGGTTTAATAAGGTTGGAATTTAAAGAAATTGACAACAAAATGAAGCTCTGTTTATCACTATAGTAAAGAGGGATGGTGTTTGTAGAGATGATGGATGGTGTTATAATATGTAGTGATGATGGATGGTGTTATATGTAGTGATGAAGGATGGCATTATATGTAGTAATGAGGGATGGTGTTATATGTAGTGATGATAGGAGGGTAATATATGTAGTGATGATGGATGGTGTTATATATAGTGATGATGCATGATGACATATGTAGTGATGATGGTTGGTGTTATATGTAGTGATGCTGGATGGTGTTATATGTAGTGATGATGGATAGAGTTATATGTAGTGATGATGGATGATGTTATATGTAGTGATGATGGGTGGTGTTATATGTAGTGATGTTGGATGGTGTTATATGTAGTGATGATGGATGATATTATATGTAGTGATGATAGGATGGTTCTATATGTAGTGATGGATGGTGTTATATGTAGTGATGATGGATGATGTTATATGTAGTGATGATAGGATGGTTTTATATGGAGTGATGATGGATGGTGTTATATGTAGTGATGATGCATGATGTTA
>NW_024711961.1:0-15796 GCF_018991925.1 Homarus americanus | reverse complement strand
TGACCATCACCACGACCTCATTTGCAAATTTGGTAAGAAGCTTCTACACCATCCCCGACACCGGCTCCTACTCCCACCTGAGATCCCTAGTCCGAGAATTGCTCTTCGACACCACAACCGCATCCAGCCCAGCCCATACGTGCACGAACTGATCGCTATAAGAACAGCCCAGTCCCAACCATTGTAAAAATTATCGATAACTTGTAATAAATCAGTGTACTCACTCCCAGTAAACACTACTCCTTGCACTGTCACTATGTTGAAATGAACTGTAGTTTGAGCTTTTCCCCAGCTAGTTATTATATGTCTTATTTGTGTCACGCATGTTACTTGTATATTATTTGTAATTCGTAACCCATTCCCCAAATATGTAACTGTATATTTTCAGTCTTCTGGCTGCCAAGCTCTTTCAATAAACCTTTAATTATTATTATTATTATTATTATTTATATGTTGGCCCATACCAACTCACTCCCCTGAACCCTCCTCCCCAGCGGACTATCAACAAGTTCTTGCCATAAGGTACTATTTCATTTGGCCAAGGAATGGAACCAGTGATGAATAGTGGTGAACAGTGCTTAACTCAGTGAAAAACAACTCGGCAGTTGAGTCTTACCCAAGCTAGCTAACCACCTTCACACAGTGAGGTCCCAGGTACCCAGCTATACTTCCCCTGAGACTCCACGATAGAGAGGCCTGGGACCACACCTCACCCACTTGAATGAGTGAGTCATGTCGACCACGTGGTGTCCCCAAGATGCTACGACAACACGTAGTGAATGTTTTGCTACAGCATCATCATGTGAATTTCCTCATAACACCATCTGTGAGGTAACTGCTACATCATCAGGCCCCTCATAACGCCATCTGTGAGGGAGTTACTACACTACGTGTCTGGTGTTCAACATCTCACCTTACATGATCTACGCGTGCAAACATTAATCTGTATGTTCACTGTGTGCTCCTTCACCTTCCTCTAATGAGGGCTTTTGTTAAACCACCAATTTATGATGTACTAAGTCATTTGTGTCCAATGTATACTTTCGAAAAGCCCTTGTTTGGGGAAGGTAGGAGAGAGTAGTCGTCATTATTGTCCAAGCCACATTATTTATTTCTATATATAAGTAATGCAGGCTGGTTTTTAAATACCTCAATCCCCTAACGGTGCCGTTTGTATATTAAGAAATACCGAAGCCATACAGTACAACACCAGCGAATATGAAGTATCACTGTAACCGGCAACTGTTACTCACTCATACCTACATACATATAGAGAGTCTTTACAGAATGATAGCAGACACGACGAAGACGAACAACAAGAGGAGAAGAGTTAGAAGAAAATCAACTTCAAGCTAAGAAGAAGAATACCAAGACATTTCCTCCAAACAAGAAAACAACACACACAATCAAGCCGACCAAACAC
This sequence comes from Homarus americanus, assembly GCF_018991925.1. Taxonomy (NCBI): domain Eukaryota; kingdom Metazoa; phylum Arthropoda; class Malacostraca; order Decapoda; family Nephropidae; genus Homarus; species Homarus americanus. Next base: position 14,373 of record NW_024711961.1, on the reverse strand, counting down.
TGAGAAACCATGGCGGAACCCAACATGCACCGGACGCTTGACCTGACTCTATCCTGCCGCATCCAGGCGAGTTGCTGCTTAAAGTCCCTCACGCAAGCGCTGTTTAGCCACTGCACCTATTCTATCCTCCTAAAATTCACTTCAATCCCCCCCTGCCACTAGCATGTTATGTATGTATGTATGTATGTATGTATGTATGTATGTATGTATGTATGTATGTATGTATGAATGAATGATAACTGCAACTTTGTGTATTAAAACTCATTACTCTTACCGAAGTAATATAGTGCGTGGTTATGTTATGTCATGTTAGGATAGATTATAAACTACATTGGGTTACATTTCGTGAGGTTCGGTGACGCTACAGGAAGTTAGGTGAGGTACCTGGTGTTAGGTGAATGTTAGATCGGATTGACTGGACAATTATTAGGAAGTGGTTCCAACAATGCCCCACACACAACCTATGCTCACCATGTCCGGAATTAGAGAGGATCATGTTATTGGATATTTTCAACGATTTACCAGTGTCGCAACCCTCAACTCTTTAGCGATGCAATGTGGACCTAAAATTAGGTCCCAGATATTTGTTTGTCGGTGGTGGTGGTGGTGTGCGCCCGTCCATCAGGTTGATTAACCACCAAAACTTCATAGCGGGTGCGGGCCCTGCTGCTTTCAGGGCATACACCTCACATCCATGTGGCGTGACGGTCTTCCTTTTGCGTGCTCGGTGGAAGTACGTATCGGATGGATGACGTTCTCCTCCAGAAACACCTTGAGGACGCCGCGGGTCTCCTCGTAGATAAGGCCGGATATACGTTTAACACCTCCACGCCGAGCTAGACGACGAATGGCGGGCTTGGTGATACCCTGGATGTTGTCACGAAGCACCTTACGATGACGCTTGGCGCCACCCTTTCCAAGTCCCTTGCCTCCTTTGCCTCGTCCAGTCATGTTGTTGTGGTTGCTACTACAGGTGGTCCTGGTGTGGCTTCGCCCACGGTTTGGTGGGAGTAGGTGGCGTGCTGGGGACGCAGCGGTAGTATCGTTCATCCAAGGCCGTCCCTCCCTCTTGGAGGTGGGGCGTAGCTTGCGGATGACGCATGCGGCACTCGTGGCCAATGAGGTGGCCACTGAGGTGGAGAATGTCTGTATATAAGCCCGCCCGCCTGCCGGGCCGCCCGTATTGACTATTTCGTCGTCGAGATGGCCCGTACTAAACAGACTGCCCGCAAGTCCACTGGAGTGCGCGCCCACGGAAGCAGCTTGCCGCCCGCGCAGCTCTCAGAAAGTTCCTGCAGCCAATCGTGGTGTCAAGAAGCCCCATCGTTAAGAGTCTGAACCGTCGCCCTTCGTGAGATCCGTCGTTACCAGAAGAGCACAGAGCTACTCATCAGGAAGCTGCCCTTCCAGCGCCTGGTGCGTGAGATCGCCCAGGATTTCAAGACTGACCTGCGCTTCCAGTCGTCTGCCGTCATGGCTCTGCAGGAAGCCTCTGAGGCTTACCTGGTGGGTCTTTTCGAGGACACCAACCTGTGTGCCATTCACGCCAAGCGCGTTACCATCATGCCCAAGGACATCCAGCTGCCCCGGCGCATCCGCGGAGAGCGTGCTTAAGTCCTCTTCCTTGGGGAAAAACAAAAAGCACAACAAAACCTACCAGACATCTATAACTCGGCCCTTCTCAGGGCCAAAGAACTGTTCTGAAGATAATTGTCATGACAATCGAAATGGTTGGTGGTAGGAGAGCGTTAATTTCGGTTACCCAAATCGCCTAACGGTAAGTTGGTAACATTCGTGCAGGCACGAATGTATAGTAGGTCATCAATTCGGGAGGTGGGTGGGTGCAACAAACAAGAGCTAGTAACAAATAAATATATAAAGAATAAGTAAGTAAATAAATAAATAAATAAATAAAATAAAAGAAAATACAATAAAATAAAATAAATTGTTTACATGAAATAGGCGTGCTGCAAACATGAAATGAAGCCCAAACACACTCCATGTATGTCACTTTGCAGTGGGTGTAAAAGTACTCCACGCAGAATTTATTTATTTATTTATTATGTTTCGATTTAGTCCGGTTTCTACGCCAATAGAGAATGCAGATTATTATAATTTTTTTTTTTTTTTATTTCCCTCTCAATATATCACTGTCGGTAACTGTCTCTTTAACATGTAACTGTGGCTCCGATGGAGCCGATTAAGTTGTAGCAGTGGGATGGCGTGTTTGTTGTGCACAAGTAACCTCTTACTTGGAAGAGGTGTACTTGGTGACAGCCTTGGTGCCCTCAGACACGGCATGCTTGGCCAGTTCACCGGGCAGCAAGAGTCGGACAGCTGTCTGGATTTCCCGACTTGTAATGGTGGAGCGTTTGTTGTAGTGCGCCAGGCGGGAAGCTTCGGCAGCGATGCGCTCGAAGATGTCGTTCACGAAAGAGTTCATGATGGACATAGCTTTGGAGGAGACTCCTGTGTCGGGGTGCACTTGCTTCAGTACCTTGTAGATGTAGATGCTGTAGCTTTCCTTCCTCCTGCGCTTCTTCTTCTTGTCACCCTTGGCAATGGCCTTCTGGGCCTTTCCAGCCTTCTTGGCAGCCTTTCCGGAAGTTTTGGGAGGCATGGCGGCACAGTTACTCGTGGCGCTGAGCGAGAGAATTGAAAACTGGCCCGACTAACTTTTCCTTATATACCGAGCGGGCCGCTCAGGATCAGACTGGCTGCAGCTACGGCTCTCTTACATTGGTTGGGTCCGCGAGACGGCCACCTGGCCTGATCCTGAGCTTGGTATAAAAGACCAAGGTGGCCCGAGGAAATTTAACTCCTATCACGAAAAGCAGCAGCAGCAACATGTCAGGACGCGGCAAGGGAGGCAAGGTGAAGGGCAAGTCAAAGTCCCGTTCTAGCAGGGCCGGACTCCAGTTCCCCGTGGGTAGGATCCACCGTCTCTTGCGTAAAGGCAACTATGCTGAGCGTGTTGGTGCAGGTGCACCTGTGTACCTTGCAGCCGTCATGGAGTACCTGGCAGCAGAAGTGCTCGAGCTGGCCGGTAACGCCGCCCGCGACAACAAGAAGACCCGCATTATCCCGCGTCATCTTCAGCTTGCCATTCGCAATGACGAGGAGCTGAACAAGTTCCTGTCTGGAGTCACCATTGCCCAAGGGGGTGTCCTTCCTAACATCCAAGCTGTGCTCCTCCCCAAGAAGACAGAGAAGAAATAAGAACCCAAGGTTCGTTCACACAAGACAACCTAACCAAACAGGCTCCTTTCGGAGCCACAGGATATCACTTAAAGAGAGAAATATACGACATCAACGTTTTGCAGGATAACACTCTATTTTACGTGTAATTAGCATAGTATTGTGGAAATTGAGTGAAATTGTTTTGGAATGTTGTAGATGTGAAGGGGTACTGCGGGGGCCTGGGGTGGGGGACTTAAACGGGACTTAGAAGGGCGCAAGAAGCAGCAGCAGCAGCAGCAGCAGCAAGGGATGAGACCTTATTTTCAGTCAGGTTCATACACAAAGAAATACATCAGATTCATTGACAGTACAGTACACATTTACCAGTGTGGGCTAGCCAATTTGGGATAAAGAGCAAGAATGTAATGTCCTCAATGAAGTAATGACATAGTTCAAGATAAAATAAGTGAGGTGGCCTGAAGTCTTTGACAGTGTCACATTCAATAATATAGTGCTTTAAAGGTGTATCACAAAGTTTACATGCTGAGTGTTCCGGTATGGGTACAGCGTTACTAACTTGCCAGATGTGTCTGTATCCTAACCTAATTGTGGCCACGACTACATCACACAGGCAGGCAGGAGCAAGTTGTTTGGACACTATTCCTAGCCCCCTTGGTCCCTGTTCACCTACTGTAGCAGTAAGTAGGTACCTGTTGTAAATCGAAAGGTTGCGAATTCGTATTCAGGAAAGTTGTTGGAGCTTCTAAACTTGAACTGACACAATCCGAGGAGTGGTGGCCCGAGGATCACAGACACTATCTCTCCCTTCCTAACCTCCTGCTCCTTCCTCTGTCCTCCCAAAATTGAACCATGCTATCGCAAAGGTAATAATACAGGTAGAGACAACAACATATTTTCCTATTGTCTTATTATATATTAATAACAGAAACGCTGCTGCCGCCATCCCGGAGGCTATACATTGTCTCACTGTTCCTTCCCTCCACAATTCTTCCTCTTACTTCTTCTTCTTCTTCTTCTTCTTCTTCTTCTTCTTCCATCAATACTTTATTAACGGTGTATGTAAGTTTCACCATGTTTTGCACTACAGCGGTAGAGCAAAGTATATTTTGTTAGCAATAAACCAAAAGCATATTTTATGGCCTAATCATCACTACATAGAACACCACCCATAAAGCATGATACTAGTAGACCACAAAAACTGCTATAAACACCCAAAGCATATTTTATTGCCTAATCATCACTACATAGAACACCACTCATAAAGCATGATACTATTAGACCACAAACTGCTATAAACCCCAATAATATACTATACTAGTGACTATAATTGTGTTACCCAATATTATACGAAATAATACTATAAAACATAATAATAAACACACTATTAGTGTATATTAGTTGAATGCACAATCTGATGAGAAGTCCCCAAAAAAAACAACAACATTACAATGACCTATAAAGAGTGTAGAGTATTTTTGTGCAAACTATTATACTAGTAGATGGTCTAAGATAACTGTATGTGAAGGAAAAGGTGTGCTCTCCACTCAAACTTTCTTTTTATGAAATCTCCTACTCCCCAGCTGAGCGGTACGCCCAATGGGAAACAAAACGTGGCACATAACACGCCGCCCGCCAGCTCTGGCTCGGTGAATAGGAATCAGTAATCGGGCGGAGTATAAACAACACCGCCGCCAATGTGCTCCTCCCATCTCTGAGGAAATCTGGCGGGCAACTTAGTATTATATTAGCATGTAATAATAATAACAATAATAATAATAATAATACTACTACTACTAATAATAATAATAATAATAATAATATTAATAATAATAATATTAATAATAATAACATGCAATTTCATTTTATAACACATACTAACAAAATAGTGTATAGCCTACTATACTTAACTATAATAGGTTAGGTTGCGTAGGAGGATCTAAAAAGTACAGTAGTATACACACACACACACACACACACACACACACACACACACACACACACATACATATAGACAACAAACTAAATTAGAAACCACACGTCAGTGAAGTTATCAAATCCTCCAGTTTCCGTCTCCACCTCCTACGCCGACTCAAGTCCCTCGGTGGTCCTGCACACGAGCTCCTCAGTGTTTACACAACATTCATACTTCCCAAGCTCACCTATGCCTCCTCCACCTGGTCTTCCTCCCTAAATGCCACACAACGTAAACACCTCGAAAAAGTGCAAAAGAGGCCATGCAAGATTATTCTCTACCCTTCCTACTCCACATATCAAGAAGCGCTCAACACACTGACCCTTTAGACTCTCACTGACCATCACCACGACCTCATCTGCAAATTTGGTAAGAAGCTTCTACACCATCCCCGACACCGGCTCCTACTACCACCTGAGATCCCTAGTCCGAGAATTGCTCTTCGACACCACAACCGCATCCAGCCCAGCCCATACGTGCACGAACTGATCGCTATAAGAACAGCCCAGTCCCAACCATTGTAAAAATTATCGATAACTTGTAATAAATCAGTGTACTCACTCCCAGTAAACACTACTCCTTGCACTGTCACTATGTTGAAATGAACTGTAGTTTGAGCTTTTCCCCAGCTAGTTATTATATGTTTTATTTGTGTCACTCATGTTACTTGTATATTATTTGTAATTCGTAACCCATTCCCCAAATATGTAACTGTATATTTTCAGCCTTCTGGCTGCCAAGCTCTTTCAATAAACCGTTAATTATTATTATTATTATTATTATTTATATGTTGGCCCATACCAACTCACTCCCCTGAACCCTCCTCCCCACCGGACTATCAACAAGTTCTTGCCATAAGGTACTATCTCATTTGGCAAAGGAATGGAACCAGTGATGAATAGTGGTGAACAGTGCTTAACTCAGTGAAAAACAACTCGGCAGTTGAGTCTTACCCAAGCTAGCTAACCACCTTCACACAGTGAGGTCCCAGGTACCCAGTTATACTTCCCCTGAGACTCCACGATAGAGAGGCCTGGGACCACACCTCACCCACTTGAATGAGTGAGTCATGTCGACCACGTGGTGTCCCCAAGATGCTACGACACCACGTAGTGAATGTTTTGCTACAGCATCATCATGTGAAGTTCCTCATAACACCATCTGTGAGGTAACTGCTACATCATCAGGCCCCTCATAACGCCATCTGTGAGGGAGTTACTACACTACGTGTCTGGTGTTTAACATCTCACCTTACATTATCTACGCGTGCAAACATCAATCTGTATGTTCACTGTGTGCTCCTTCACCTTTCTCTAATGAGGGCTTTTGTTAAACCACCAATGTATGATGTACTAAGTCATTTGTGTCCAATGTATACTTTCGAAAAGCCCTTGTTTGGGGAAGGTAGGAGAGAGTAGTCGTCATTATTGTCCAAGCCACATTATTTATTTCTATATATAAGTAATGTAGGCTGGTTTTTAAATACCTCAATCCCCTAACGGTGCCGTTTGTATATTAAGAAATACCGAAGCCATACAGTACAACACCAGCGAATATGAAGTATCACTGTAACCGGCAACTGTTACTCACTCATACCTACATACATATATAGAGTCTTTACAGAATGATAGCAGACACGAGGAAGACGAACAACAAGAGGAGAAGAGTTAGAAGAAAATCAACTTCAAGCTAAGAAGAAGAATACCAAGACATTTCCTCCAAACAAGAAAACAACACACACAATCAAGCCGACCAAACACTGAGAAACCATGGCGGAACCCAACATGCACAGGACGCTTGACCTGACTCTATCCTGCCGCATCCAGGCGAGTTGCTGCTTAAAGTCCCTCACGCAAGCGCTGTTTAGCCACTGCACCTATTCTATCCTCCTAAAATTCACTTCAATCCCCCCTGCCACTAGCATGTTATGTATGTATGTATGTATGTATGTATGTATGTATGTATGTATGTATGAATGAATGATAACTGCAACTTTGCGTATTAAAACTCATTACTCTTACCGAAGTAATATAGTGCGTGGTTATGTTATGTCATGTTAGGATAGATTATAAACTACATTGGGTTACATTTCGTGAGGTTCGGTGACGCTACAGGAAGTTAGGTGAGGTACCTGGAGGTTAGGTGAATGTTGACTGACTGACTGACAATTATTAGGAAGTGGTTCCAACACGTTCACACACAACCTATACTCATACCACAAGTCCAGAATTAGAGAGGATCATGTTATTGGATATATTTTCAACGATTTACTCAGTGTCTAACCAACTCTTTAGCGATTTAAATGTGGACCTAAAATTAGGTCCGTATATTTGTTTGTCGTGGTGGTGGTGGTGGTGTGCGCCCGTCCATCAGGTTGATTAACCACCAAAACCATAAAGGGTGCGGCCCTGCCGTTTCAGGGCATACACCACATCCATGGCGGTGACGGTCTTCCTTTTTGCGTGCTCGGTGTAGGTGACGGCGTCACGGATGACGTTCTCCAGAAACACCTTGAGGACGCCGCGGGTCTCCTCGTAGATGAGGCCGGATATACGTTTAACACCTCCACGCCGAGCTAGACGACGAATGGCGGGCTTGGTGATACCCTGGATGTTGTCACGAAGCACCTTACGATGACGCTTGGCGCCACCCTTTCCAAGTCCCTTGCCTCCTTTGCCTCGTCCAGTCATGTTGTTGTGGTTGCTACTACAGGTGGTCCTGGTGTGGCTTCGCCCACGGTTTGGTGGGAGTAGGTGGCGTGCTGTGGACGCAGCGGTAGTATCGTTCATCCAAGGCCGTCCCTCCCTCTTGGAGGTGGGGGGTAGCTTGCGGATGACGCATGCGGCACTCGTGGCCAATGAGGTGGCCACTGAGGTGGAGAATGTCTGTATATAAGCCCGCCCGCCTGCCAGGCCGCCCGTATTTACTATTTCGTCGTCGAGATGGCCCGTACTAAACAGACTGCCCGCAAGTCCACTGGAGGCAAGGCTCCACGGAAGCAGCTTGCCACCAAGGCAGCTCGCAAGTCCGCCCCAGCCACCGGTGGTGTCAAGAAGCCCCATCGTTACAGGCCCGGAACCGTCGCCCTTCGTGAGATCCGTCGTTACCAGAAGAGCACAGAGCTACTCATCAGGAAGCTGCCCTTCCAGCGCCTGGTGCGTGAGATCGCCCAGGATTTCAAGACTGACCTGCGCTTCCAGTCGTCTGCCGTCATGGCTCTGCAGGAAGCCTCTGAGGCTTACCTGGTGGGTCTTTTCGAGGACACCAACCTGTGTGCCATTCACGCCAAGCGCGTTACCATCATGCCCAAGGACATCCAGCTGGCCCGGCGCATCCGCGGAGAGCGTGCTTAAGTCCTCTTCCTTGGGGAAAAAGAAAAAGCACAACAAAACCTACCAGACATCTATAACTCGGCCCTTCTCAGGGCCAAAGAACTGTTCTGAAGATAATTTTCATGACAATCGAAATGGTTGGTGGTAGGAGAGCGTTAATTTCGGTTACCCAAATCGCCTAACGGTAAGTTGGTAACATTCGTGCAGGCACGAATGTATAGTAGGTCATCAATTCGGGAGGTGGGTGGGTGCAACAAACAAGAGCTAGTAACAAATAAATGTATAAAGAATAAGTAAGTAAATAAATAAATAAAATAAAAGAAAATACAATAAAATAAAAGAAAATACAATAAAATACAATAAAATAAAATAAATTGTTTACATGAAATAGGCGTGCTGCAAACATGAAATGAAGCCCAAACACACTCCATGTATGTCACTTTGCAGTGGGTGTAAAAGTACTCCACGCAGAATTTATTTATTTATTTATTATGTTTCGATTTAGTCCGGTTTCTACGCCAATAGAGAATGCAGATTATTATAATTTTTTTTTTTTTTTATTTCCCTCTCAATATATCACTGTCGGTAACTGTCTCTTTAACATGTAACTGTGGCTCCGATGGAGCCGATTAAGTTGTAGTAGTGGGATGGCGTGTTTGTTGTGCACAAGTAACCTCTTACTTGGAAGAGGTGTACTTGGTGACAGCCTTGGTGCCCTCAGACACGGCATGCTTGGCCAGTTCACCGGGCAGCAAGAGTCGGACAGCTGTCTGGATTTCCCGACTTGTAATGGTGGAGCGTTTGTTGTAGTGCGCCAGGCGGGAAGCCTCGGCAGCGATGCGCTCGAAGATGTCGTTCACGAAAGAGTTCATGATGGACATAGCTTTGGAGGAGACTCCTGTGTCGGGGTGCACTTGCTTCAGTACCTTGTAGATGTAGATGCTGTAGCTTTCCTTCCTCCTGCGCTTCTTCTTCTTGTCACCCTTGGCAATGGCCTTCTGGGCCTTTCCAGCCTTCTTGGCAGCCTTTCCGGAAGTTTTGGGAGGCATGGCGGCACAGTTACTCGTGGCGCGGAGCGAGAGAATTGAAAACTGGCCCGACTAACTTTTCCTTATATACCGAGCGGGCCGCTCAGGATCAGACTGGCTGCAGCTACGGCTCTCTTACATTGGTTGGGTCCGCGAGACGGCCACCTGGCCTGATCCTGAGCTTGGTATAAAAGACCAAGGTGGCGGGCGGAAATTTAACTCCTATCACGAAAAGCAGCAGCAGCAACATGTCAGGACGCGGCAAGGGAGGCAAGGTGAAGGGCAAGTCAAAGTCCCGTTCTAGCAGGGCCGGACTCCAGTTCCCCGTGGGTAGGATCCACCGTCTCTTGCGTAAAGGCAACTATGCTGAGCGTGTTGGTGCAGGTGCCCCTGTGTACCTTGCAGCCGTCATGGAGTACCTGGCAGCAGAAGTGCTCGAGCTGGCCGGTAACGCCGCCCGCGACAACAAGAAGACCCGCATTATCCCACGTCATCTTCAGCTTGCCATTCGCAATGACGAGGAGCTGAACAAGCTCCTGTCTGGAGTCACCATTGCCCAAGGGGGTGTCCTTCCCAACATCCAAGCTGTGCTCCTCCCCAAGAAGACAGAGAAGAAATAAGAACCCAAGGTTCGTTCACACAAGACAACCTAACCAAACAGGCTCCTTTCGGAGCCACAGGATATCACTTAAAGAGAGAAAGATACGACATCAACGTTTTGCATGATAACACTCTATTTTACGTATAATTAGCATAGTATTGTGCAAATTGAGTGTACTTTTTTTTAAATTGTGTAGATGTGAAGGGCCCCCTGTGGGGGCCTGGGGTGGGGGACTTATACGGGACTTAGAAGGGCGCAAGAAGCAGCAGCAGCAGCAACAGCAGCAAGGGAGGCGACCTTCTTTTTAGTTTGCGTATTCATTGACAGTACACACTTACCAGCAGCATACATTGGAGTCATATTGTAATTGTAGACTAATCAGTGTGGGCTAGCCAATTTGGGCTAAACAGCAAGAATGTAATGTCCTCAATGAAGTAATGACATAGTTCAAGATACAATAAGTCAGGTGGCCTGAAGTTTTTGACAGTGTCACATTCAATAATATAGTGCTTTAAAGGTGTATCACCAAGTTTACATGCTGAGTGTTCCGGTATGGGTACAGCGTTACTAACTAGCCAGATGTGTCTGTATCCTAACCTAATTCTGGCCACGACTACATCACACAGGCAGGCAGGCAGGCAGGCAGGCAGGAGCAAGTTGTTTGGACACTCTTCCTAGCCCCCTTGGTCCCTGTTCACCTACTGTAGCAGTAAGTAGGTACCTGTTGTAAATCGAAAGCTTGCCAATTCGTATTCAGGGAAAGTTGTTGGAGCTTCTAAACTTGAACTGACACAATCCGAGTAGTGGTGACCCGAGGATCACAGACACTATCTCTCCCACTACAAATCCCTTCCTAACCTCCTGCTCCTTCCTAACCTCCTGCTCCTTCCTATGTCCTCCCAAAATTGAACCATGCTATCGCAAAGGTAATAATACAGGTAGAGACAACAACATATTTTCCTATTGTCTTATTATATATTAATAACAGAAACGCTGCCGCCATCCCGGAGGCTTTACATTGTCTCACTGTTCATTCCCTCCACAATTCTACCTCGTACTTCTTCTTCTTCTTCTTCTTCTTCTTCTTCTTCTTCCATGAATACTTTATTAACGGTGTATGTAAGTTTCACCATGTTTTGCACGACAGCGGTAGAGCAAAGTATATTTTGTTAGCAATAAACCAAAAGCATATTTTATGGCCTAATCATCACTACATAGAACACCACCCATAAAGCATGATACTAGTAGACCACAAAAACTGCTATAAACACCCAAAGCATATTTTATTGCCTAATCATCACTACATAGAACACCACTCATAAAGCATGATACTATTAGACCACAAACTGCTATAAACCCCAATAATATACTATACTAGTGACTATAATTGTGTTACCCAATATTATACGAAATAATACTATAAAACATAATAATAAACACACTAATAGTGTATATTAGTTGAATGCACAATCTGATGAGAAGTAAAAAAAAAAAAAAACAACATAACAATAACCTAGAAAGAGTGTAGAGTATTTTTGTGCAAACTATTATACTAGTAGATGGTCTAAGATAACTGTATGTGAAGGAAAAGGTGTGCTCTCCACTCAAACTTTCTTTTTATGAAATCTCCTACTCCCCAGCTGAGCGGTACGCCCAATGGGAAACAAAACGTGGCACATAACACGCCGCCCGCCAGCTCTGGCTCGGTGAATAGGAATCAGTAATCGGGCGGAGTATAAACAACACCGCCGCCAATGTGCTCCTCCCATCTCTGAGGAAATCTGGAGGGCAACTTTGTATTATATTAGCATGTAATAATAATAACAATAATAATAATAATAATACTACTACTAATAATAATAATAATAATAATATTAATAATAATAATATTAATAATAATAACATGCAATTTCATTTTATAACACATACTAACAAAATAGTGTATAGCCTACTATACTTAACTATAATAGGTTAGGTTGCGTAGGAGGATCTAAAAAGTACAGTAGTATACACACACACACACACACACACACACACACACACACACACACACACACACACACACACACACACACACACACACACATACATATAGACAACAAACTAAATTAGAAACCACACGTCAGTGAAGTTATCAAATCCTCCAGTTTCTGTCTCCACCTCCTACGCCGACTCAAGTCCCTCGGTGTTCCTGCACACGAGCTCCTCAGTGTTTACACAACATTCATACTTCCCAAGCTCACCTATGCCTCCTCCACCTGGTCTTCCTCCCTAAATGCCACACAACGTAAACACCTCGAAAAAGTGCAAAAGAGGCCATGCAAGATTATTCTCTACCCTTCCTACTCCACATATCAAGAAGCGCTCAACACACTGACCCTTTAGACTCTCACTGACCATCACCACGACCTCATCTGCAAATTTGGTAAGAAGCTTCTACACCATCCCCGACCCCGGCTCCTACTACCACCTGAGATCCCTAGTCCGAGAATTGCTCTTTGACACCACAACCGCATCCAGCCCAGCCCATACGTGCACGAACTGATCGCTATAAGAACAGCCCAGTCCCAACCATTGTAAAAATTATCGATAACTTGTAATAAATCAGTGTACTCACTCCCAGTAAACACTACTCCTTGCACTGTCACTATGTTGAAATGAACTGTAGTTTGAGCTTTTCCCCAGCTAGTTATTATATGTCTTATTTGTGTCACTCATGTTACTTGTATATTATTTGTAATTCGTAACCCATTCCCCAAATATGTAACTGTATATTTTCAGTCTTCTGGCTGCCAAGCTCTTTCAATAAACCGTTAATTATTATTATTATTATTATTATTATTTATATGTTGGCCCATACCAACTCACTCCCCTGAACCCTCCTCCCCAGCCGACCATCAACAAGTTCTTGCCATAAGGTACTATCTCATTTGGCAAAGGAATGGAACCAGTGATGAATAGTGGTGAACAGTGCTTAACTCAGTGAAAAACAACTCGGCAGTTGAGTCTTACCCAAGCTAGCTACCCACCTTCACACAGTGAGGTCCCAGGTACCCAGTCATACTTCCCCTGAGACTCCACGATAGAGAGGCCTGGGACCACACCTCACCCACTTGAATGAGTGAGTCATGTCGACCACGTGGTGTCCCCAAGATGCTACGACACCACGTAGTGAATGTTTTGCTACAGCATCATCATGTGAAGTTCCTCATAACACCATCTGTGAGGTAACTGCTACATCATCAGGCCCCTCATAACGCCATCTGTGAGGGAGTTACTACACTACGTGTCTGGTGTTTAACATCTCACCTTACATTATCTACGCGTGCAAACATCAATCTGTATGTTCACTGTGTGCTCCTTCACCTTTCTCTAATGAGGGCTTTTGTTAAACCACCAATGTATGATGTACTAAGTCATTTGTGTCCAATGTATACTTTCGAAAAGCCCTTGTGTGGGGAAGGTAGGAGAGAGTAGTCGTCATTATTGTCCAAGCCACATTATTTATGTCTATATATAAGTAATGTAGGCTGGTTTTTAAATACCTCAATCCCCTAACGGTGCGGTTTGTATATTAAGAAATACCGAAGCCATACAGTACAACACCAGCGAATATGAAGTATCACTGTAACCGGCAACTGTTACTCACTCATACCTACATACATATATAGAGTCTTTACAGAATGATAGCAGACACGAGGAAGACGAACAACAAGAGGAGAAGAGTTAGAAGAAAATCAACTTCAAGCTAAGAAGAAGAATACCAAGACATTTCCTCCAAACAAGAAAACAACACACACAATCAAGCCGACCAAACACTGAGAAACCATGGCGGAACCCAACATGCACAGGACGCTTGACCTGACTCTATCCTGCCGCATCCAGGCGAGTTGCTGCTTAAAGTCCCTCACGCAAGCGCTGTTTAGCCACTGCACCTATTCTATCCTCCTAAAATTCACTTCAATCCCCCCTGCCACTAGCATGTTATGTATGTATGTATGTATGTATGTATGTATGAATGAATGATAACTGCAACTTTGCGTATTAAAACTCATTACTCTTACCGAAGTAATATAGTGCGTGGTTATGTTATGTCATGTTAGGATAGATTATAAACTACATTGGGTTACATTTCGTGAGGTTCGGTGACGCTACAGGAAGTTAGGTGAGGTACCTGGAGGTTAGGTGAATGTTGACTGACTGACAATTATTAGGAAGTGGTTCCAACACGTTCACGCA
>NW_024711960.1:0-8567 GCF_018991925.1 Homarus americanus | reverse complement strand
ACAAAGGCCCCTGATTTAGTATAACAAAGGCCCATGATCGAGTATAACAAGGTCCCCAAATCGAGTATAACAAAGCCCCCTGATCGAGTAAAACAAAGTCCCATGATCGAGTATAACAAACTCCCTGATCGAGTATAACAAAGTCTCCTCATCGAATATAACAAAGTCCCCTGATCGAGTATAACAAAGTCCCCTGATCGAGGAGAACAAAGTCCCCTGATCGAGTATAACAAAGTCCCCTGAACGATTATAACAAAGGCCCCTGATCGAGTATAACAAAGTTTCCTGATCGAGTAAAACAAAGCCCCCTGATCTAGTATAACAAAGTCCCCTGATCGAGTATAACAAAAAACCCTGATCGAGTATAACAAAGGCCTTTGATCGAGTATAACAAAGTCCCCTGATCGAGTATTACAAAGTCCCCGGATCGAGTATAACACAGTCCCCTCATCGAGTATAACAAAGGCCCCTGATCGAGTATAACAAAGTCCCACGATCCAGTATAACAAAGTCCCCTTATCGAATATAACAAAGTCCCCTGATCGAGTATTACAGAGTCCCCTGATCGAGTATAACAAAGTCCCCTGATCGAGTATAACAAAGTACCCTGATCGGGTATATAACAAAAGTCCCCCTGATCGAGAGTAATAAAGTACCCTGATCGGGTATAAATAAGGCCCCTGATCGAGTATAACAAAGTGCCCTGATCGAGTATAACATATTCCCTGATCGAGTATAACAAAGTCCTCTGGTCGAGTATAACAAAGTCCCCTGATCGAGTATAACAAAGTCCCCTGGTCTAGTATAACAAAGGCCCCTAATCGAGTATAACAAAGTACCCTGATTGAGTATAAAAAAGTCCCATGATCGAGTATAACAAAGTACTCTGGTTGAGTATAACAAAGTCCCCTGATCGAGTATAACATATCCCCTGATCGAGTATAACAAAGCCCCTTGATCGAGTATAACAAACTTCCCTGATCGAGTATAACAAAGCCCCCTGATCGAGTATAACAAAGCCCCTTGATCGAGTATAACAAAGTTCCCTGATCGAGTATAACAAAGGCCCCTGATCGAGTATAACAAAGTCCCCTGATCGAGTACAACAAAGCCCACAGATCGAGTAAAACAAAGTCCCCTGATCGAGTATAAAGAACTCCCCTGATCGAGTATAACAAAGTCTCCTCATCGAGTTTAACAAAGTCCTCTAATCGAGAATAACAAAGGCCTTTGATCGAGTTTAATAAAGGCCCCTGTTCGAGTATAACAAAGGCCTCTAAAAGAGCATAACAAATGCCACTGATCGAGTATAACAAAGTCCCATGATCGAGTATTACAGAGTCCCTTGATCGAGTATAACAGAGCCCCCTCATCGAGTATTACAAAGGCCCCTCATCGAGTATAACAAAGTTTCTGATCGAGTAAAAAACAAAGCCCTGATCGAGTCCCCCAATCAAGTATAACAAAGTCCCCTGATTGAGTATAACAAAGGGCCCTGATCGAGTTTAACAAAAGCCCCTGATCAAGTATAACAAAGTCCCCTGGTCGAGTATAACAAAGGCCCCTGATCGAATATAACAAAGGCGCCTGAACGAGTATAACAAAGGCCCCTGATCGAGTATTACAAAGTTCTCTGATCGAGTATAACAAAGCCCCTGGATCGAATATAACAAAGTCCCCCTGATCGAGAATAACAAAGTCCCCTGATCGAGTATAACAAAGCCCCCTGATAAAGTATAACAAAGACGCGCTCAGTCGAGTTTAACAAAGCTCTGATCGAGTATAAAAGGCCCTGATTTAGTATAACAAAGGCCCCTGATCGAGTATAACAAGGTCCCCTGATCGAGTATAACAAAGCCCCCTGATCATAAAACAAAGTCCTATGATCGAGTATAACAACTCCCTGATCGAGTATAACAAAGTCTCTCATCGAATATAACAAAGTCCCCTGATCGAGTATAACAAAGTCCCCGATCGAGGAGAACAAAGTCCCTGATCGAGTACAACAAAGTCCCTGAACGATTATAACAAAGGCCCCTGATCGAGTATAACAAAGTTTCCTGATCGAGTAAAACAAAGCCCCCTCATCGAGTATAACAAAGTCCCCTGATCAAGTATAACAAATTCCCCTGATTGAGTATAACAAAGTTCCCTAATCGAGTAAAACAAAGCCCCCTGATCGAGTAAAACAAAGTCCCCTGATCGAGTATAACAAAAAACCCTGATCGAGTATAACAAAGGCCTTTGATCGAGTATAACAAAGTCCCCTGATCGAGTATTACAGAGTCCCCGGATCGAGTATAACACAGTCCCCTCATCGAGTATAACAAAGGCCCCTGATCGAGTAGAACAAAGTCCCATGATCCAGTATAACAAAGTCGCCTTATCAAATATAACAAAGTCCCCTGATCGAGTATAACAAAGCCTCCTGTTGGGGTATAACAAATTCCCCTGATCGAGAATAACAAATTCCCATGATCGAGTATAACAAAGCCCCCTGATCAAGTATAACAAAGGCCCCTGAATGAGTATAACAAAGACCCCTAGCCAAGTATAACAAAGTCCCCTGATCGAGTATAATAAATTCCCCTGATCGAGAATGTCAAATTCCCTTGATCGAGTATAACAATGCCCCCTGATCAAGGATAACAAAGGCCCCTGAATGAGTATAACAAAGACCCCTGGCCGAGTATAACAAAGGCCCCTGATCGAGTATAACAAAGTCCCCTGATCGAGTATAACAGTTTCTGATCGAGTAAAAACAATGTCCCCTGATCGAGAATAAAGAACTCCTGGTCGAGTATAACAAAAGTCTCTCATCGAGTTTAACAAAAGTCCTCTAATCGAGAATAACAAAGGCCTTTGATCGGCTTAACAATGCCCTTATCGAATATAACAAAGTCCCTGATCGAGTATAACAAAGGCCCCTTGATCGAGTATAACAAAGTCCCCTGATCGAGTGGCTGAGAATCCTGATCGAGCATAAACAAAGTCTCCCTGATCGGAGTATAACAAAGTCCCCTGATCGGGTGTATCAAGGGCCTCATCGAGTATAACAACGGCCCTCATCGGAGTATATCAAAGTCCCATGGCCGAGTATAACAAAGTCCCTCATCGAATATGCAACAAAACCCCAAGATCGAGACATAAAGTCCCCTGATCGAGTATAACAAAGTCCCCTGATCGGGTATATCAAGGGCCCCTGATCGAGTATAACAACGGCCCCTCATCGAGTATAACAAAGTCCCATGGCCGAGTATAACAAAGTCCCCTCATCGAATATAACAAAATCCCATGATCGAGTATTACAAAGTCCCCTGATCGAGGAGAACAAAGTCCCCTGATCGAGTGTAACAAAGTCCCCTGCACGATTATAACAAAGGCTAATGATCGAGTATAACAAAGTTTCCTAATCGAGTATAACAAACCCCCTTGATCGAGTATAACAAAGTTCCCTGATCGATTTTAACAAAGGCCCCTGATTGAGTATAACAAAGTCCCGTGGTCGAGTATAACAAAGGCCCCTGATCGAATATAACAAAGGCGCCTGAACGAGTATAACAAAGGCCCCTGATCGAGTATAACAAAGTTCCCTCATCGAGTATAACAAAGCCCCTTGATCGAGTATAACAAAGTTACATGATCGAGTATAACAAAGCCCCCTGATCGAGTATAACAAAGCCCCCTGATCAAGTATAACAAAGGCCCCTGATCGAGTATAACAAAGACCCCTGGCCGAGTATAACAAAGTCCCCTGATCTAGTATAACAAAGGCCCCTAATCGAGTATAACAAAGGCCCCTGATCGAGTATAACAAAGTCCCCTGATCGAGGAGAACAAAGTCCCCTGATCGAGTATTACAGAGTCCCCTGATCGAGTATAACAAAGTCCTCTGATCGAGTATAACAAAGTCCCCTGATCGGGTATAACAAGGGCCCCTGATCGAGTATAACAAAGGCCCCTCATCGAGTATAACAAAGTCCCATGGTCGAGTATAACAAAGTCCCCTCATCGAATATAACAAAGTCCCCTGATCGAGTATAACAAAGTACCCCTCATCGAGAATAACAAATTCCCATGATCGAGTATAACAAAACCCCCTCATCAAGTATAACAAAGGCCCCTTATCGAGTATAACAAAGACCCCTGGTCGAGTATAACAAAGTTCCCTAATCGAGTATAACAAAGTCCCCTGAGCGAGTATAACAAACTCCCCTCATCGAGTATAACAAAGTCACCTCATCGAGTTTAACAATGTCCTCAAATCGAGAATAACAAAGGCCTTTGATCGAGTTTAACAAAGGCCCCTGTTCGAGTATAACAAAGGCCTCTAAAAGAGTATAACAAATGCCACTGATCGAGTATAACAAAGTCCCCTGATCGAGTATTACAGTCACCTAATCGAGTATAACAGAGTCCCCTTATCGAATATAACAAAGTCCCCTGATCGAGTATAACAAAGTCCCCTGATCGAGTATAACAAATTCCTCTGATCGAGTATAACAAAGTCCCCTGAACGATTATAACAAAGGCTCCTCATCGAGTATAACAAAGTTTCCTGATCGAGTAAAACAAAGCCCCCTGATCGAGTATAACAAAGTCCCCTGATCAAGTATAACAAAGTCCCCTGATTGAGTATAACAAAGGCCCCTGATCGAGTTTAACAAAAGCCCCTGATCGAGTATAACAAAGCCCCAGGTCGAGTAAAACAAAGGCCCCTAATCGAATATAACAAAGGCCCCTCATCGAATATAACAAAGGCGCCTGAACGAGTATAAGAAAGTTCCCTGATCGAGTATAACAAAGCCCCTTCATCGAGTATAACAAAGTCCCCCTGATCGAGAATAACAAAGTCCCCTGATCGAGTATAACAAAGCCCCCTCATCAAGTATATCAAAGGCCCCTGATCGAGTATAACAAAGACCCCTGGTCGAGTATAACAAAGTCCCATGATCGAGTATAACAAACTCCCCTGATCAAGTATAACAAAGTCTCCTCAACGAATATAACAAAGTCCCTTGATTGAGTATAACAAAGTCCCCTGATCGAGGAGAACAAAGTCCCCTGATCGAGTATAACAAAGTACCCTGAACGAAAATAACAAAGGCCCCTGATCGAGTATAACAAACTTCCTGATCGAGTAAAACAAAGCCCCCTGATCGAGTATAACAAAGTCCCCTGATCGAGTATAACAAAGTCCCCTGATTGAGTATAACAAAGTCACCTCATCCAGTTTAACAATGTCCTCTAATCGAGAATAACAAAGGCCTTTGATCGAGTTTAACAAAGGCCCCTGTTCGAGTATAACAAAGGCCTCTAAAAGAGTATAACAAATGCCACTGATCGAGTATAACAAAGTCCCCTGATCGAGTATTACAATCACCTAATCGAGTATAAAAGAGTCCCCTTATCGAATATAACAAAGTCCCCTAATCGAGTATAACAAAGTCCCCTGATTGAGTATAACAAAGTCCCCTGATCGAGTATAACAAAGTCCCCTGAACAATTATAACAAAGGCTCATCATCGAGTATAACAAAGTTTCCCGATCGAGTAAAACAAAGCCCCCTGATCGAGTAAAACAAACTCCCCTCATCGAGTATAACAAAGTCACCTCATCGAGTTTAACAATGTCCTCAAATCGAGAATAACAAAGGCCTTTGATCGAGTTTAACAAAGGCCCCTGTTCGAGTATAACAAAGGCCTCTAAAGGAGTATAACAAATGCCACTGATCGAGTATAACAAAGTCCCCTGATCGAGTATTACAATCACCTAATCGAGTATAAAAGAGTCCCCTTATCGAATATAACAAAGTCCCCTGATCGAGTATAACAAAGTCCCCTGATCGAGAATAACAAAGTCCCCTGATCGAGTATAACAAAGTCCCCTGAACAATTATAACAAAGGCTCGTCATCGAGTATAACAAAGTTTCCCGATCGAGTAAAACAAAGCCACGTGATCGAGTATAACAAAGTCCCCTGATCAAGTATAACAAAGTCCCCTGATTGAGTCTAACAAAGGCCCCTGATCGAGTTTAACAAAAGCCCCTGATCGAGTATAACAAAGCCCCAGGTCGAGTATAACAAAGGCCCCTAATCGAATATGACAAAGGCCCCTGATCGAATATAACAAAGGCGCCTGAACGAGTATAAGAAAGTTCCCTGATCGAGTATAACAAAGCCCCTTCATCGAGTATAACAAAGTCCCCCTGATCGAGAATAACAAAGTGCCCTGATCGAGTATAACAAAGCCCCCTGATCAAGTATATCAAAGGCCCTTGATCGAGTATAACAAAGACCCCTGGTCGAGTATAACAAAGTCCCATGATCGAGTATAATAAACTCCCCTGATCAAGTATAACAAAGTCTCCTCATCGAATATAACAAAGTCCCCTGATTGAGTATAACAAAGTCCCCTGATCGAGGAGAACAAAGTCCCCTGATCGAGTATAACAAAGTCCCCTGAACGAAAATAACAAAGGCCCCTGATCGAGTATAACAAATTTCCTGATCGAGTAAAACAAAGCCCCCTGATCGAGTATAACAAAGTCCCCTGATCGAGTATAACAAAGTCCCCTGATTGAGTATAACAAAGTTCCCTAATCGAGTAAAACAAAGCCCCGTGATCGAGTAAAACAAAGTCCCCTAATCGAGTATAACAAAAAACCCTGATCGAGTATAACAAAGGCCTTTGATCGAGTATAACAAAGTCCATTGATCCAGTATAACAAAGTCCCCTTATCAAATATAACAAAGCCCCCTGATCGAGTATAACAAAGCCCCCTGTTGGGGTATAACAAATTCCCCTGATCGAGAATAACAAATTCCCCTGATCGACTATAACAAAGCCCCCTGATCAAGTACAACAAAGGCCCCTGATCGAGTATAACAAAGACCCCTGGCCGAGAATAACAAAGTCCCCTGATCGAGTAAAAAAAGGCCCCTGATCGAGTATAACAATGGCCCCTGATCGAGTATATCAAAGTCCCCTGATCGAGAGTAACAAAGCCCCCTGATCGAGTAAAACAAAGTCCCCTGATCGAGTATAACAAACTCCCTGTTCGAGTATAACAAAGTCTCCTCATCGAGTTTAACAAAGTCCTCTAATCGAGAATAACAAAGGCCCCTGTTCAAGTATAACAAAGGCCTCTAAAAGAGTATAACAAAGGCCACTGATCGAGTATAACAAAGTCCCATGATCCAGTATAACAAAGTCCCCTTATCGAATATAACAAAGTCCCCTGATCGAGTATAACAAAGGCCCCTGATCTAGTAAAACAAAGTCCCCTGATCGAGTATAACAAAGTCCCCTGATCGAGGAGAACAAAGTCCCCTGATCGAGTATTACAGAGTCCCCTGATCGAGTATAACAAAGTCCTCTGATCGAGTATAACAAAGACCTCTGATCGGGTATAACAAGGGCTTCTGATCGAGTATAACAAAGGCCCCTCATCGAGTATAACAAAGTCCCATGGTCGAGTATAACAAAGTCCCCTCATCGAATATAACAAAGTCCCCTGATCGAGTATAACAAAGTACCCCTCATCGAGAATAACAAATTCCCATGATCGAGTATAACAAAGCCCCCTCATCAAGTATAACAAAGGCCCCTTATCGAGTATAACAAAGTCCCTTGATCGAGTATAACAAAGGCCCCTGATCTTGTAAAACAAAGTCCCCTGATCGAGTATTAATGAGTCCCCTGATCGAGTATAACAAAGTCCTCTGAACGAGTATAACAAAATCCCCTGATTGGGTATAACAAGGGCCCCTGATCGAGTATAACAAAGGCCCCTCATCGAGTATAACAAAGTCCCATGGTCGAGTATAAAAAAGTCCCCTCATCGAATGTAACAAAGTCCCCTAATCGAGTATAACAAAGTCCCCTGATCGAGGAGAACAAAGTCCCCTGATCGAGTGTAACAAAGTCCCCTGCACGATTATAACAAAGGCTACAGATCGAGTATAACAAAGTTTCCTGATCGAGTAAATCAAAGCCCCCTGATCGAGTATAACAAAGGCCCCTGATAGAGTTTAACAAAGGCCCCTGATCGAGTATAACAAAGTCCCCTGGTCGAGTATAACAAAGGCCCCTGATCGAATATAACAAAGGCGCCTGAACGAGTATAACAAAGGCTCCTGATCGAGTATAACAAAGTCCACTGATCGGGTATAAAAAGGGCCCCTGATCGAGTATAACAACGGCCCCTCATCGAGTATAACAAAGTCCCATGGTCGAGTATAACAAAGTCCCCTCATCGAATATAACAAAATCCCATGATCGAGTATTACAAAGTCCCCTGATCGAGGAGAACAAAGTCCCCTGATCGAGTGTAAGAAAGTCCCCTGCACGATTATAACAAAGGCTACTGATCGAGTATAACAAAGTATCCTGATCGAGTAAAACAAAGTCCCCTGATTGAGTATAACAAAGGCCCCTGATCGAGTATAACAAACTCCCCTGATCGAGTATAACAAAGTCTCCTCATCGAGTTTAACAAAGTCCTCTAATCGAGAATAACAAAAGTACCCTGATCGGGTATAACAACTGATCGAGTAACAGGCCT
>NW_024711959.1:2500-20989 GCF_018991925.1 Homarus americanus | reverse complement strand
GGGATGGTTTTGGTGATTCTTACTCAGTGTGTCAGCCAAGGTGTTGTACTATAAGAGTCACTGGTTCCCTCACACGGGCCGTCCCAAACTGAACCACCCAAACCCTCACCTCCTTGTCTACCAGAGACTTGGTATACTGAACTCTATTTCCTATAAGATCCATTCTAAGCTTTATTCACACTCTACCTGCAACTTTACCACAGATCTATTTACTCTTGATTAAACCATTTCACAAACAGGGAGGTACTACCATCTGGGAAGATATTGGAAGCATAATGTGTTGTCTAATGGTAGACCCTGCTGCCATATGGCATCACAAAAATTGTGACCAAGTCCCAGGTTGCTGATCTGACTTTCTGCATCATTTACACACAATTGCAGGGTCTCAATTGTTACTCTTACTATTAACAACACAACATACATATATCATTTCTCACTATTGATATTTTAATTTTTTTGTTTTTGAATTTATTCATGGCTCTTTATTATTACAGGGGATATTATTATTATTATTATTATTATTTATAATTTTTATAGACTTTTATTATTACTGTATGTGTATTTTCTTTTATTATAATTTTGTTTTTAAATATTGTTATTAATTTTATTATTATTATTATTATTATTATTATTATTATTATTATTATTATTAGTAGTATTTTCTTTTATTATAATTGTTATTTATTAAATATATTTATATTAATTTTATTACTATTATTATTATTATTACCATTATCATCATCATTGGCATAATTATTATTATTATTATTATTGTTTTATTATATTTTCGCCCCCCGGGCCTTGATGTGGGTCATTAAAAATGACCCGTGCCCGGGTGGGCTATTGCCCTTAAAGAAAGAATCCTTAAAGAAACTTCATATAGGATTTTTTTTTATTCTGTATCTCTATAAATAAACCTGAATCGCCTCCCTGGATCAACCTGTCTGGCTTGAGGATAATTGAACTCATACAGGCTTCCAACACACACTGCAAACCTCAACAAAAGCGAGAGAGCTATTACATATAAGTCATCACCTGTTTAAATGTAAGGTATAAACCTATCTCTTGTTACAGAATTATACATATTAGTCATCTTTCTTATCCTGGATATACACGATAATGCTTCTATTAACTCTCTTGGTCATAAACATACATACACATTACATATCTATACATTCATACACACTCAAACATACATACACATTACATATCTATACATTCATACACACTCAGACATACATACACATTACATATCTATACATTCATACACACTCAAACCTATTTACACATTACATATCTATACATTCATACACACTCAAACCTATTTACACATTACATATCTATACATTCATACACACTCAAACCTATTTACACATTACATATCTATACAATTATACACTATTCAATGTCCACATTCTACATTTATACACACACTATACATTCATACACCCAAACACATATACTTTAACCCACACGAGGAAATACCCCTCACCAAGACACACAATACACTTCCTCGCTCAATACACAAGATTCTTCCATATCCCCGCCTAGGAAGCCTCGGCTCAGGAAGTCGTTTCGTGAAAAAATATAAACAGAACCACAAGAAAAACGAGATCCTCTACCCACTAGCCGAGGAGCCTTTATTTTCTTATTGATATTATTCATACCAGGAAAATATGTGGAAATAATGGTACGTGTGTGTGTGTGTATGTTGTTCAACTCTCACCCTCGGTACCTGAAACCTATACAATATACAATTCAGGAAACGACAATATTTTTCTGAGAGGTTTTGTGGAAGAACAATAAAGGACCTGGAGAGAGAGAGAGAGAGAGAGAGAGAGAGAGAGAGAGAGAGAGAGAGAGCTCAAGGGCGTGGAAAGCCGCTGAGTAGCATCACAAAAATCTGCAAAGAAAACCGGAAAGAAAGCAAAGGACCTGAGAGGGGAACTAAGAGAAAGTAAAGATGCAGACAACATAGAAAGGATGAAAAGAAAGCTACAAATGATGATCAACTCAGGTTATCTCAGGTAACTGGAAAACTTGACCACAAATGATCACTTGATCAACATATCTTATGAGGCAGAAGGTGGTATTGTATGTAATATTTATGAGAATAATTGTATTCTTGCTTATTCCCTTCTTCTTTCTCTTAATTATCTGGTCTTTCTTCTCTGTCACAACTACAGTATTTGAGTCAGTAAGTCAGGGTGTTCCGCCTGGCACTCTCCCATCCCCCTCCAACAACGTCATTAAATACAAATAAAGAACCACCTTCATGTGATGGTACAGTGTAAGAACCTCCCTCTCCTTCTCCCTCCCTCCCTCTCCTTCTCCCACACAATAATACGGTGTGTGTGCAGGTGAGACTAGGTAGATACAGTCTCTCTCACACAATATAAGTCATCATCCTTCAATATATATTTCCTACCTGTAGTCTACCTTAATGTATATAATTGCCTTAAATATTTAACATCATAAGCCACGCCTATGTTGTTTTGCCCATGAGGTAAATAAATAAATCAAACTTCTGGTCGGATGTTCCTAAAATGCTTCTCTTATGTAACGCCGTCATAATAATCCTCCAAGATGTGACGCAGTACATGTATAATTCTCCAAGATGTGACGCAGTACATGTATAATTCTCCAAGATGTGACGCAGTAGTTGTATAATTCTCCAAGATGTGACGCAGTACATGTATAATTCATTAAATACTGCCACCAACTCCAGGCACACTGAACAACACCAGACAACCTAACCTAACACGGGTTAGCACGTGTAAATGGCGGCGTTCAGGGGTCGCTCTGTCATGAACAGGTGTTATCGAGTGTTGACAGAACGACGTCAGGAAAAAGTAAATGGAGCATGTTGTATGAAGTTGCATTCTATTTGCATTTTCTTGTGTGTGTGTGTGTGTGTGTGTACGTAAAACAGGGTGATATGCTTTTGTGATGATCCCGAATCTTGATAAAGTTGGGTACACAAACTGGCATAATTGAATCAAGAATTAAGGCGATGTCATTATATTCATCGTACATCACACATTAATTATGCATCAACTTTAGTATTAAAGTAAAAGTCAGTTAACACTCAAAGTTGTGGGACACTCACAGTGTGGAAGTAAACACTGGACCATCACTCACTCATAGTGAGGCGCCGCCCATGTGCTTGTTCACACATTATCGCGGCAGCTGAGCTTCCCGGTGGTACAAGTTCTCCAGCACGACACAAGACCGTGCACATACATAAGAGATATCCTCAAGTGTCATGTTGACTACATCTTAGCCAGCACCATGCAAAATACGTATGTAAAATATACATATGACGTTGGTGAGAAACTAAAGCATTGTTCTCGAGGGAGACACAGACTGACTGTGGGAATTTTCCGCCTTGTAAAACCTTTGAGAACAGAGCTTAGCGAGTGAGGAGGGTTGTCTCAGTGGAGGCCGGTGTAGCAGGCGTCAGCCACTCTAGGTGGGCTGGGCTCTAGAGTGCACGGTGGCTCATGGTGAAACACACACTAGAGTAATTTGCACCTCTAGAGTGCCTTTTACCACCAGGTGAGATGCACTCTAGAGTGTTTTTCACCATAGTAGAGTGCATCTCACCTGACGGTAAAATGAACTGTAATGAAAAATCCAGAACTCATTATTCTCATTTCTGAGCATTAAAATTTTATTTAAGTATAATGTACATAATGCTAGTGAATGAGGAAAAAATGATGATTTATTATTTTAATGGATATTGAAACTGGCGGCATTATGAAGGATTACTTAGAAAAGGAAAATACAGAAAGTATGAATTAAGCTTCCATATTGCACTTGACTCACGTCTGAGTCACGTCACG
The DNA here is from genome assembly GCF_018991925.1 of Homarus americanus. Lineage (NCBI taxonomy): Eukaryota > Metazoa > Arthropoda > Malacostraca > Decapoda > Nephropidae > Homarus > Homarus americanus. The sequence continues at coordinate 17,144 of NW_024711959.1, read as the reverse complement.
TCCGGTGTCTAGGTGCAAATTACTCTAGAGTCTAGTGTGTGTTTCACCATGAGGCACCGTGCACTCTAGAGCTCAGCCCACCTAGAGTGGTTGACGCCTGCTACACTTCACCTTCACTAGCCCCAAATATACTCAGTTGGGTGAAGTATTTGTCACTAGTGCACTTCACTCTCTTGACGATTATGAAGTTCTCTTTGTCTTTTCTGCTGGCGTTTGTTTTACTCCCAGGAGGAATGTGTCCTCAAGATGGTAATGAAGACACCATGTTTATTGTACAACAGTCAGTGTGTGTGTGTGTGCTTTAGAACAACCCGACTATCAAAAAAGTTCTCCCGTACTGCAAGTCTATAACCAGGACCCATGTCATCTTCAGCATAACTTTATCATTGATGCATAAATACAGGAAGATTCATAAATAAAAACTGTATTAACTTGTATAATATTTTATGAATTTCAGTAAAGTTTATGTGTGGATTTTTTTTCGGGTTATTTACAACAAAAAATGATCGCCAAATTAAGCGCAGAACAAAACTACATTAAAATAAATTACAATACTGAAAAAGCAACAGTAATGAACGTCTTCGCTTTTAGAATTAAGTTATGTAAAGCAATATAAACTTAGGCCAGTCAACTGTCCATTACAACTGTAAACATTGAGAGTTAAGATCATTAAGAAGTATAAAGTTGGGCGAGGCAGCTGTTATTACACATTTTATCATGAAGAGTTAAGCTGCATGAAGAGGTATAAACTGTGTCCAAGTAGATGTTCTTACAACGTCAACACTGAGGGCTGAGCTGCACGAAACATAAATGCAAAAATAAACATTGGTCAGGCTGCTGTTCACTACAAATGTCATCATTAAGAGATATCTTGCATGAAACAAAGTAAACTGGGACCAGGGAACCATTCAATACAAATGCAACACGCTGCCTTGGTGTTCTACATTAGCATAAATCGAGGTAGAATGTGTATATTGCAACTGAATGTTAAATCTGGGTGAATAGACAACGGTATTGAGTTTCAGGTGCAGGCAAATTGCATGATACATCAGTGTTGAGATCATGTGCTGTTTAGTCCGAGAGCTTGAGGGAGTGTGTGTGTGTGTGTGTGTTATAGCAGCTCTAAGAGGTGAACTGTAATGTATACATCAGCCGCCTCAGGTGATGTGAATTGTAGGAACCTTATAAATACTCTAACAATAAAATGAAAATCAAGGCAAAATTCTATCTATCGCAGTAATACATAATAAAATAAACAATTACCGATCATTATGCAACATACCAATATAAAGCTGTACAGTAAAAACAGACCTCACGTACACTGTTATAGTACTGTACTACTGTAACATGTGGCGAGAAAGACCTGATACATTCTACTATGATCAGACAATGGTAACAGCAGCGAGGTGTTTGATAGACTGCGAGTAATGTCAACAAATACACACACAGAGACTCTCTTGATCAAAGGACAGGCTCTTTACACTGTTAAACAATTAGAGGCTTCAGTCTCACGTGTTAAATTATGGATTATACTGAACAAAAATATCCCCTTAACCGTGCTGTAGTGGTCCGATACAACCAATAAAATAAATACCGAACAAAAACGAATATCTTGTTCCAGTATCCTGTACCAGGGAGTCCGGTATTCAGAGATGTTTTATTGTATGTATAAGAGTCAACATATTCACATCTCATCCGATCATGGTGGGGAGCCGGGTGGGGGGGGGGGGGCGTCTGGGCAAGTCTTCATACAATTATTTACCTTGCCTCTGTCTCCCACCAGTAATTAAAGACTTGGTAATAAGATCCAATTCCAGGGAGGTGTTTCGCTAATGCAGCTGAATGGATAATTGACTGATTTTCTTGAGTCCTTCCTTTAACACCGGGTCACACAACTCCCTAAGTGAGTGTTGTTGTGGCAGCCTCTTCCTCCCTCACCAGCCTCCAGACAACCACCTTAGAACAAACTCAAGCATCATTTGCATGGTGAGAGGAGAGACGGGGCCGTGATAGTGAGCGGTCCATCATATACCCTGACAGTTTTTACCTTAGCCCCGGACACTTTCAGCCTCTTAAAGTCTAGTCATCCATCAAGCCTTCGTGTTTACTGACGTCATCGTTCACCACTACTTAATATCTTCCTTGGTTTTTGTTTTAATGTATTTCAGGTCTTTAGGAACCAATGAGCCGGTCTTAATATTTACACAAGACCATAAACATTGGAACTATTATGACGTGTTTTATTACTCTCGCTAAGGGGTCGTGGTAGTAGTAGGAGGGATGCCGGTTTATTTTATATATGTAACTATGTGGTCAACTAAATGTGTATGTTAGTAGTTGCAACGTGAATACTTATTATTATTATTAGTAGTAGTACTACTATTACTATTACTATTATTATTATTATTACTATTATTATAGCTACTGTTATTAGCCTATCATTATTATTACTGCAATGCCGACAATGTTGTTGATCAAAATGTTGCAAGTACTTAACAAAACAATTCTTCTGTTTTTCCTTCTCTATTTTCCTCTCTACCATCACCCTAACCTCTCCTCATCTCCATCACCCTAACCTCTCCCCACCTCCATCACCCTAACCTCTCCTCACCTCCATCACTCTAACCTCTCCTCACCTCCATCACCCTAACCTCTCCTCACCTCCACCACCCTAACCTCTCCTCACCACCATCACCCTAACCTCTCCTCACCTCCACCACCCTAACCTCTCCTCACCTCCATCACCCTAACCTCTCCTCACCTCCATCACCCTAACCTCTCCTCACCTCCATCACCCTAACCTCTCCTCACCTCCATTACCCTAACCTCTCCTCACCTCCACTACCCTAACCTCTCCTCACCTCCATCACCCTAACCTCTCCTCACCTCCATCACCCTAACCTCTCCTCACCTCCATTACCCTAACCCCTCCTGCCCTCCTTAATCATTCCAGTGTCCATCTTGTTACCTTATCTCTCCCTTCCCTTTCCTCTCTCTTCATCTCTTCTCACCCTAATTTTTTCCCAAGTATTATCCAATCAACCAATGATTGTCTTCTTTTCCTTCCATCCTACCACTTACTTCCCTCCTCTTTCATCCTAGCACTTACTTCCTTCCTCTTTCATCCTACCACTTACTTCCCTCCTCTTCCATTCTAGACACTTACTTCCTTCCTCTTTCATCCTACCACTTTCTTCCCTCCTCATTGATCCTAGACACTTACTTCCCTCCTCATTGGTCCTAGACACATACTTCCCTCCTCATTCATCCTACCACTTACTTCCCTCCTCTTCCATCCTAGCACTTACTTCCTTCCTCTTTCATCCTCCCACTTTCTTCCCTTCTCATTGATCCTAGACACTTACTTCCCTCCTCATTGATCCTAGACACTTACTTCCCTCCTCTTTCATCCTACCACTTTTTTCCCTCCTCATTGATCCTAGACACTTACTTCCCTCCTCATTGATCCTAGACACTTACTTCCTTCCTCTTTCATCCTACCACTTATTTCCTTCTACTCTATCTCTACCACTTAGTTCCACTCCGTCCTCCACAGATCAAGGGTGAGTCAGTGCAGTGTTATGTGTGGTGGTGCTTGAGTGTTACCTCACCTGGTGATGATCCTCGCACGAGTCTCAATTAAGATATGACTCAACACCTGTTCCTCTTCGCTACTTTACCTGTGTGTGTGTGTGTGTGTGTGTGTGTGTGTAGAACATGCCACGTTTCGTGCCCTTACCTAACACTCACGCTCATCTATGGCATGATGACAGGGGGGGGGGTGAGGGGTAAAGTGTGAGGGGTGAGGAGTAAAGTGTAAGGGGTGAGTGTTCAGTGTTGAGGGGCGAAGGGCGAGGACCTCCCCAGTTGTTATGAACCCAAGTTAAAAATAGAGACTAATTCTTTTGTTATTTTGTCATCCTTTTCCATGACTCACAATCAGCATCATCGTCTGTTTCGGGTTGTATTCTGAAACACTGTTGTGGGGCTACTGATCAGAGCAAACCATAGCACATCAGAGTGTGTTGGGGAGGAGCAGAGCACATCAGAGTGTGTTGGGGAGGAGCAGAGCACACCAGAATGTGTTGGGGGTGGAGCAGAGCACATCAGAGTGTGTTGGGGAGGAGATCACATCAGAGTGTGTTGGAGAGGAGCAGAGCACATCAGTGTGTGTTGGGGAGGAGCAGATCACATCAGAGTGTGTTGGGGAGGAGCAGAGCAGATCAGAGTGTGTTGGGGAGGAGCAGATCGCATCAGAGTGTGTTGGGGAGGAGCAGAGCACATCAGTGTGTGTTGGGGAGGAGCAGATCACATCAGTGTGTGTTGGGGAGGAGCAGAGCACATCAGAGTGTGTTGGGGAGGAGCAGAGCACATCAGTGCGTGTTGGGGAGGAGCAGAGCACATCAGAGTGTGTTGGGGAGGAGCAGAGCACATCAGTGTGGTGGGAGGAGCAGATCACATCAGAGTGTGTTGGGGAGGAGCAGATCACATCAGAGTGTGTTGGGGAGGAGCAGAGCACATCAGTGTGTGTTGGGGAGGAGCAGAGCACATCAGAGTGTGTTAAGGAGGAGCAGATCACATCAGAGTGTGTTGGGGAGGAGCAGAGCACATCAGAGTGTGTTGGGGAGGAGCAGAGCACATCAGAGTGTGTTGGGGAGGTGGGTAACATATCAGAGAAGGTTAGACTAAGATAGAGAGTGTGTGGACAAGTTAGGCCAAAGTTGAGTGACATAAATATTAAATGATTGTGTGACCGGGAGGAGGAGATGGCTGCCTCACTCTACGCATTTGGCGAAATTTTTACAGCACATTAAATTATCTTCACTATTATTCCTTTTAACTATTACTGAATAAACAATACAACTTAACGTGCCGATAATGTCAATTATAATAAAGATATCCAAGGTGTTCACTATTCCGGAGCAAGTAAGAAAATAACGGTACAGTAAATAGTATTTTACCTCTATCAATATGCACTAAGTAACACAACACAGCGCATTGCAAGGCAGCACAACGCAACGCAATACAAAGCAATGAAACGACACAAAACAAAGTATCGCAACACAACACAAGGCACTACAATTATTGAACAAATTTACATTCATTGGTTGGTCACCCTTCACTGAATACATACATTTCTAATACTAATTTTACCAGATTTTCCTTAAGTATTAGAGCATAAAATTTTCCTTCACATTTAGTTATTGTGTGGCGAAGCTGTGGAGGTGTGTGTGTGTGTGTGTGTATTAAGCTCCCTTGTTTCCCATTATGACCTCGAACGCAAATGATTATTGGATTCCATTCATATTTCTACAGTATATTAAAATTAGCTTCCCTCTGACCTTACCAACAGCCCTCTGCCTTCTCACTTGACCGCCCTCTCACTTGACCGCCCTCTCCCCTCTACCTTTTCTCTTGAACATTCTCTCCCCTTTTCCCCTCTGTCTTGAACACCCTCTCATCTCCCCTCTCTCTTGGACACCTTCCTCTTGAGTGTGTGTGTGAGATTGCCAGCTGAAGAGAGAGGGGGGGGGGGTACGAAGAGGGGGAGAGGGAAGTGTGAGAGGTCCAAGAGGAGGGAGGGAAGGAAGGAAGGAAGGAAGGAGAGGAGGAGGAGGAGGAGGGAGTGTGAGAGTGCCAGAACGAAGAGAGAGAATTATGAGTGGCAGAAGGAGGAGGGGGAAGGTGTGAGGGTGCCAAAACGAGGTTGGAGGAGTGTGTGAGTGCCAGGAGGGAGGGAGAGAGAGGAGGAGTGGAGGGGGAGTGTGAGTGCCAGGTGGGAGGGAGAGAGAGGAGGAGTGGAGGGGGAGTGTGAGTGCCAGGAGGTAGGGAGAGAGGGAATGTGACCAGACAAAATATGAGAACAAATCTGAAAATCCGGTTTCTCTATACATCAAATATAGGGATAAAATGGTAGGAAGGGAGAGACAGAGTTAGTGGGGGGGGGGAGAAGGGGCGTGTCATAGAAGAGGGAGAGAGAAGTGTGAATATACCAGGGAGGGAGGGTACCAGGCAGGCAGGGAGGGGAAGGCTGTCAGTTTTCATGTTAAACGTCAGTGAGTGATAATACCCGCTATCATATAAAGGGAACAGAATTTAAAAGCTTTACCGTATATAATATGATGTGGCTGCACGTTTCCATCACACAGTTCAGTAAAGTGGTTACGCTATTATCATTATTTTTTTTAAGCCTTGGATTCCATAAACTTGATGATGTGGCCTCGTAGAGAATACCATATTACTTTGTCTGTTTTGTGGGGTGAATGAATATGGATGTAGAGATTTTAATACATTCTTAATCATGGGTAGTTGGTGGCTGCCTGAACACTTCCGGGATTGGTTAGTTTGGGAGTTTTGTGTTTACAAGAGATAGACAAAATATGAATGGAGTTTTGGTCCCATTGTGGAAGTGGGATGTGACCTGACCTGTCCAATCTCCTGTCCAACCTCAATTCACACGTCAATATCCTTCCTCCTTCCTTTATTCCTTTCCACAGAGTCCCACTCACCTCCATGGACACCTCTCTCTCTCTCTCTCCCTCACATCCACTACCTAACCTAACTCTCTCACAGGATGCCTCACGACTCCTTTCACAACACACACACACACACACACACACACACACACACACACACACACACACACACACACCATCTCTCACTTCCAGTCCTCTCCTTTGATCTTAAGCGACTCTCATCAGAACTTGGGGAAGTGACTTATCATTCCAGTATTATCACTATGAATACTAAGTTTATGTAGCCTGTGTGTGTGTGTGTGTGTGTCGTAGAAAGGAAATAAATCTTCACTATAACCACTAACACTCATAACACTACTACCACCATTTATAACAGTACCACAACCACTATTCATAATACTACTACCACGATGACCATTACTCATAACGTCTAATAATACTTAACACCACCACCACTACTACTACCACCACCACTACCACCATCACCACTACCACCACCACCACCACCACTACTACTACTACCACCACCACTACCACCACTACCACCACTACTCACCACTACCACCACCACCACCACCACCACCACCACCACCACCACTACTACTACTACTACTACCACCACCACCACTACTACCACCACCACTACCACTACCACCACCACCACCACTACTACTACTACCACCACCACTACTACCACTACCACTACTACCACCACCACCACCACCACCACCACCACCACCACCACTACTCATAATCACAACAACTACCACCATCATAAGGGTTTTTTTCCGGCTCTGGTTCCCGAAGTACTGTCAATGATGTTGGGTCATTATACATGATTATTATATAGTGTTGGGTCATTATACTGTATGTACTCTCATTAGTGTTGGGTCATTATACGTACTATCATCCTATATATAGTGTTGGGTCATTCAAACTCATCATGAAATATAATGTTAGGTTCAGCCGTACATGACAGTATAATGAGTCCCCTATTCTTCATCGTTTCCCATAACACACACCTGTAATAATAATAATGGGCAGGTGTGTCCGTTCATTGGCGAGGTATTAATAACTACTAAGGTGGTTTATAGCTCTTATTAATCGTTATAACTACACCCTATTACGAGGTGTGTGTGTGTGTGTGTGTGTGTGTGACAAGTCTAATATTAATACATCACCATTAATAATTTACAAAGTTAATAAACATAGTTATTATAATATTCTTAAAATTACAAAATTATTAAGGTAATAATTCATATCATAGTGTAAATGTTTCTATATTTTAATACACAATACAGAGAGCTCATGTCGCTGCTATGATGGAGACGTAAACAACGACACACAAACAAACAAACACTACTGGGCTAATGATCAACCTAACATTACTATAATTATCATATTACTGACTTACAATTCAACTGAGGTCGTATACAAAGTGTTAAAATCCTACAGTAATTTTTAACTTTCGTGAATAAAAATAATTAATAACATTCTGATATTTTGTGGACACCTTTACCCCTCTTCTTCCCTAGGTAGGTGTGGGAGTTGTGTGTACTGCCCCCTCACCACCCCTTCCCGTCACCTCACACTGTCCCCTCACCTACCACAGTCCCTCACCACCCCTCCCCACCACCACCTCCCTATCACCCCACTCCGCGTTGATACCTACCTGGAGCGACATCGATTTACAATAATGAATTGACTTGACGGCATAAATATTTCAGTGTCTCGAACCGTATGAGGCAGTGTCCCCTGTCCACACACACACACACACACACACACACACACACACACACATACATGTAGGAAATACAAGCGTGAGTCAGTGAAGGTAAGTACTGCTATGATCCTTGGAGAGAGAGAGAGAGAGAGAGAGAGAGAGAGAGAGAGAGAGAGAGAGAGAGAGAGAGAGAGAGAGAGAGAGATTTCAGCTGTCTTGTTGTTCTCCTGTCATCTGTCTACATCTGTCTGTCTATCTCTCGTTTAACACGTGACGTCACACCGGATGCTGTTCTGGATGATGCGTCACACACACACACACACACACGTGACGGTACATATAAGGACAAGGTGTACATGTTGTTGTTATCACACCTTGTACATATGTGTGCACCAGGGGGGGGGGGGATGGACCCACGTGTCTGTCTGTCTGTCTGTTGGTCTTTATCAATTGTTTAGTTAAGTATGTATGTATGTATGTATGTATGTATGTATGTATGTATGTATGATGTATGTATGTATGTATGTATGTATGTATGATAGAGAGAAATGAATGAAAGAAAGAAGTGGAGTAGAGAAACAGTACCATGTGACATAGTGACATGGCTTAGAAATAAAGAAGACTATTATTATTAACAGTAGTTGTAGTACTTATTTACAAGGATATAAAAACAAAACAACGGATAATTTTTTTTTCAATTTTATTGATTTTTTTACATATCAGTTAAGGCAGGGCACCTTGGGGACTCGAACAACAAATCCTGTAAAACTACCAGTAGGTTTGCGGGACTTCTTTGGTGTTATATCCTTGGGCCACCCGTTCTCCTGGGGTACCTGGGTGGGCTTGCGGGGCACACGTTGACGGGGTTCTCTCTGGGGCTTGGGTGTAAGGGAAGCCAAAGCATGGTTGGGCTTGCGGGGCACTCGTTGACGGGGTTCTCTCTGGGGCTTGGGTGTAAGGGAAGCCAAAGCATGGTTGGGCTTGCGGGGCACTCGTTGACGGGGTTCTCTCTGGGGCTTGGGTGTAAGGGAAGCCAAAATATGGTTGGGCTTGCGGGGCACTCGTTGACGGGGTTCTCTCTGGGGCTTGGGTGTAAGGTAAGCCAAAGTTTGGCTGCTTTCTTCAGCTTCAACCAACTCCAGCCATGAGAGGCTGGAGCTGGTGAAACAAGAGATGTCCAATTTCTCAAAGTAAGTCATAACGACAACTTACCCTTGACCAGCAGTTCTTCTACTGAGGTCAAGTTGAAATTCGGCCACGAACTTCAAAATCTTGCGAAAAAAATTTAATGAGGTTGGAACATTGCCAAGTAGGTGAGACGTAAAGTAGTTTTATAGTGAAGTGAGTACTGATTGGTGTAGATGCTTATAGAGCCTTATAGTGAGGTGAAAAGTGAAGATATTGTGTATAGTGACTTATGGTGAGGTGAATAGTGAAGATGTTGTGTATAGTACCTTATGGTGAAGTGAATAGTGAAGATGTTGTGTATAGTGCCTTATAGTGAAGTGAATAGTGAAGATGTTGTGTATAGTGCCTTATAGTGAAGTGAATAGTGAAGATGTTGTGTATAGTGCCTTGTAGTGAAGTGAATAGTGAAGATGTTGTGTATAGTGCCTTATAGTGAAGTGAATAGTGAAGATGTTGTGTATAGTGCCTTATAGTGAAATGAATAGTGAAGATGTTGTGTATAGTGCCTTATGGTGAAGTGAATAGTGAAGATGTTGTGTATAGTGCCTTATGGTGAAGTGAATAGTGAAGATGTTGTGTATAGTGCCTTATAGTGAAGTGAATAGTGAAGATGTTGTGTATAGCGCCTTATAGTGAAGTGAATAGTGAAGATGTTGTGTATAGTGCCTTATAGTGAAGTGAATAGTGAAGATGTTGTGTATAGTGACTTATAGTGAAGTGAATAGTAAAGATGGTGTGCATAGTGCCTAATGGTGAAGTGAATAGTGAAGATGTTGTGTATAGTGCCTTATAGTGAAGTGAATAGTAAAGATGGTGTGTATAGTGCCTTATAGTGAAGTGAATAGTGAAAATGTTTATTGTGCCTTATAATGAAAAGAATAGTGAAGATGGTGTTTATAGTGCCTTATAGTGAAGTGAATAGTGAAGATGTTGTGTTTTTACCTTATAGTGAAGTGAATAGTGAAGATGTTTATTGTGTCTTATAGTGAAGTGAATAGTGAAGATGTTTATTGTGTCTTATAGTGAAGTGAATAGTGAAGATGTTTATTGTGTCTTATAGTGAAGTGAATAGTGAAGATGTCGTGTATAGTGCCTCGCCAATTGCACTGGTTAACCATTACCCCGGAATACGATCTGCAAATCGATTAACATCCAGGCACTTACACACCCACCCACAGACCCAGCCTCACAAAACCACCCACACGCCCCCCACCCACAGCTAGACGAAAACGCGGGCATAGTGAGTAAGGGGAAGGAAGTTAAACAAACAAGTGAAATGTACCAATGAGGGACCTGTTTACTAACACACACACACACACACACACACACACACACACACACACAGGTTATGGTCAACTACAGAAAATTTTTGATTACAGACAAACACACTAACAAAACAATTGCTCATTACTATATATCCTTCCGTTCTTCCCTTCCCCTCTCCCTCTTCTTCTTTCTCCTCCTCCTTCTCTTCTCCCACTGGTAGAGAGAGATGGTGTGTGTGTGTGTGTGTGTGTGTGTGTGTAGAACCATTCGTACGCCTACAAATTTGCCAGACATTGACCCTGGAAGCTGACCTCTTTCAGTGGATCTTGAACGCCCACAACAACGCCCCCACAACAGCCTCTTTCTTTTCCTCCTCACTCACTCACTCTCTTTCTCACAACAGTAAAAAAAAAATTATCCCTGTCATTTCAGCTTTTACTTATCCATTATTGTGTTGTGTGTCAATTGGTTCTCGTTCAACCTTGTATATGTTTGTTGTTTTAGCCATGTTAGTCTGATTAAGAAGAGGTTAATCATCCTGGCTCATTCCTCCGTCCGTCAGTGAGTGAGTGACAAAGACCTATATAGAGGGAGCCTGTGTCACCGCTCATCATGTTGACTTTAACATTGTGAAGGGAAAAAAATAAACATTAAATATTGACTCAGGCATTATGAAAATTAAACACTAGAGCCGTCACCCAATTTTCTTGAGAGGAGCGTGTGTTTTGTGTGTGTCCTCTCTCTCTCTCTCTCTCTCTCTCTCTACGTGTTTTGTTTTGTTTAGAAAACTTTTGATTGAGGCAGAAAATGACTCTTAACTTTGGCTATTTCACTGCTGTTCGGTGATGAGGTGTGTCGTTTGCTGTGTTGGTTGTTGTCACTGCTGTACTGTGCTATGGAGTTCTGTTAGTCACTGCTGTGCTGTGCTGTGAATTTATCTTAGTCACTGCTGTACTGTGCTGTGATTTTATCTTAGTCACTGCTGTACTATGGAGTTCTGTTAGTCACTGCTGTACTGTGCTGTGGAGTTATCTTAGTCACTGCTGTACTGTGGAGTTCTGTTAGTCACTGCTGTACTGTGCTGTGGAGTTATCTTAGTCACTGCTGTACTGTGGAGTTCTGTTAGTCATTACTACTACTACACTACGATGCTGGCTGTCTCTTATCTTCAATCATATTAGAACAAACACCGAAAACACGTGAAACAAAAACACCACTAAACACCGAAAACGTGTGAAACATGAAAACAACACCCACTATACACCGAAAATACGTGAAACAAAAACACCACTAAACACCGAAAACACGTGAAAGATAAAAAAAAAAGCCACGAGAAACAGATGTAAAAAAAAAAGATTATTGACTTGTCCCCGCGAGAATTATGGTAATAAAGGAAACATTTAACTTTATGATTAAAAAGAAAAAAAATGTATGTCCTTTGGTGCATACAGTAAAAACGCAGGAAAGATAAAAAAAAAGAATAATGAAATGCAGTTTAGTCCTTTGGTTTTATTTATTTATTTATTTATTTATTTATTTAAAGACTCGGAAGCGTTATTTGTTTTTGTTTTTCGATACAAACAAAAAACAAATACAATATGATATTTTTTTATGTAATCGCCCTCCCTCCCCACAACCCGCCCCCTCCCCCACAATTACCCCCTCCCACACAATTGCCCCCTCCCCCACAATTACCCCATTCCCCACAATTGCCCCCTCCCCCACAATTGCCCCCTCCCCCACAATTGCCCCCCTCCCTTAAAAAAATCCTGTGTTTATGAGATAGCATTGTGCGTTACGTCACTGTTATTTATACCACTCAGCGATGGAGGGGGTGGGGTTATGACCTGTCTGTCTGTCCTAAATTTCTCTCTCTGGTTTATTCATCGCAAAACAATAAAGGAAATGCAGTGAAACCTCCATATAACGGACTATATGGAGGAAGAGAGTCCGTTATATTTAGGTTTCACTGGGATATACGTAGACAATGTGGACCCTCGGTGGCCGTACTGTAAGGTGCCGCTGTAGGGTGTAAGCTATAGTAGGTTCACATTAATTTGCTGGATTTATGTAATTTTGTAATTGTTAAACCCAGTTAATTGGTGTTTATATATGATATTTAAATAATAAAACACCTAAACCCTTAAGACTAGGAAACACTAAACCTAAAATGGTAATTAGTAATGACAGGTATTTATTTCCTTAACATTATCATTATTAGTTGAAAATATTAAATTAAAAAAAAAAATTGTAAACATTTCTTTTTCTCGCCTTTGTTGACAAGTCACAAACTTCCGGGATTATACCGATGCTAATTTACATTTTTATTAACATTGTTTCTCGAGTCTTGTGTGTGTGTGTCGCCTCCAGGAGATTATTGCATATTTTTAAGATGACTTCTCGCTGCCTGATCCTCTGTCGTGGCGCCCAGAGCAGGAGGCAGGAGCTGATGGAAGGACATTTAGGAATTTCAGAAAACTGTTTATATATCACCAAGTGTGTAAGAAGTGTAACACGACTCTGGGCCGGAGATATAGAGCTGGGTATTACATCTCTTAAGCTTCGTCTTACATAGGATATAATGGGGGTGCTCAATAAACTAGCTCCTTTGCGTTGCTTGAAGAAAACGCCCAAACTCTCCTGTGTAGTGAACTATACACCACTAACTCACATGTAGAGTGTGTGTTACGTAGAGTGTGAAGACTAACAGTAGTGAAGAAATACAGTTCTGATAATATTATTAGGATTTATGTGAGCGTCAGGTAGAAAATCATAAAGAGAAATGCAGTATTTTGTTTGGGTTGGTCTCTCTCTCTCTCACAAACAACAACAACACACTTGTCCTTGATTTTCAGTATTACACACACACACACACACACACACACACACACACACACACACTGCAAAGAAGTCCCACTACCCAACCAAATTACAACACCTGAAGCAGACCAACATCAGTCAATGGTATGGTAAGCTTAAAGAACTCTGGACTAAACAATAAGACACACCCCCTCCCCTTCCTTAGCCATCTCACTAATGTTGACGCAGCTGAGCAAACAAATAACCATTTCGCTACTATATGCCAGACGCTCCCCCGGCTTGACACAACCACTCTCCCTGCTTACCTACCAGCCCCCCTTCCCACTGACTTAGTAGAAGAATTTGAAGTAGCAAAACGCCTGGACAAACTAAAATTAAAACGCTCTACCACCCCCATTGACTTACCAATGAAACTCTTCAAGGAGTTCTCCCCGGAGCTGCTAAACCCCTATGCTCCATCATCAATGCTTCTCTCAGTCAAGCCAGATGCCCAGCTGACTGGAAGACCTCTTATGTATCACCAGTGCCCAAGTCAACCAGCCCACAATCCTTAAATCAGTTACGACCCATTGCAATCACCCCAATACCCAGCCTAATCTGTGAAAGTTTTGTGTTTGACTGGGCTTATGCTGATATTGCAGGAGTCGTAGACCCTCAGCAATTTGGCAACATGAAAACTTCCTCCACCACTCACTGTCTTGTCAGCTTTCTCGATTACATATACCGCCATCTCGAGAAACGAAAAACGTCTAGCTGCCTTCTATTGATTTTCACTAAAGCGTTCTCGACCTTAGTCGACCACAATATAATCATCAACAAAGCTATTGACCTCGGGCTTGAGAAGTCTTATACCATGGCTTACAGACTTCTTAGTGACCGACGCCAAGCTGTACGCTTCCGAGGGGCTGTCTCCACCTTTCAGTCACTCACCTGTGGCGTCCCCAAAGGCACCAAGATGGGACCACTCTGCTTCCTTATGCTCATCAATGATGCCCTAAGAGAAACCCCCGCTCGCTGGAAATATGTCGACGACTCCACCATTGGGATCAGCGTCAACAATTCTGCTCCCGACTATACCGCCCTTCAGGATTTATTGATCAGTCTCCAAAACTGGGCCACCAACAACAACCATGTCACCATCAACCATACCAAGACCATGGTTATGCACATC
>NW_024711958.1:0-12048 GCF_018991925.1 Homarus americanus | reverse complement strand
TGGGGAGAATTCATCTTGTTTCTCGATTTATCCCAATAGGAAGGGAGGGGGAAGTGCCAGCAGCACCCTAACCCTTGGCTTAAACTCCCATTTTTTAATAATACTTTTCATATTGTATCCAACACTTTTAGACCAGATATGACACCTTCAATTCTATATCTCTATGCTAAATTAAGTACTCTCATTATAACACTTGTAATGTCCGTCCCTCTACGCATTTTCGATGGCACCCGAGTCTCGTCGTCGGTCGCATTTTCATTTCTCCCTCGTTATCTTTACGTTCTACTACTCGTAAATTCCCGTCTTATTTCCTCTCGGTAACCGGTCAAAACTTCCTTCGATATTTCGTCGACGACGCGCCGCTTAATAAATTCTCGTCTCCCTTAAAAACCTTCCACTTACTCTACGCAATTCCTACGGAGACGCCGAGGCACGCCACATACGCATTCCTATTCTTCAGAGAACCATTAAGTAAATACCGTACACTGCGATATAAACATTACAATACGGCGTCGTCCGACATTCTCACCCGCGGTTCGAGCGGCGTCCTCGGCCGGGGTCCGTCGAGTCGCCGGTCCGCACAAAAATGACGTTTCTGACTCCCGTCGGGTGACTGCAAATGAAAAATTAAGGTTAAAAAATATACATAGTCAATTAGGCATGCAAATTATACATGAACCCTTGACACCTAACCCAAATATCTGAGTACATTCTCTAAAGACCTGGATACATTTGCCAAACATACACTTTCCATTGGAAAATCTTACATACTTAGGCAGCCACCAAACGGGGAGATACCACCTCCGCAGACAATATTGGAAGCGTAATGTGTCGTCCGTGGTAGATCTTCCTGCTACGTGGCATCCCTAAAATTGTGACCGAGTCCCGGGTCGCTCGTCTGACTCTCTGCCTCGTTAACACGCGATTGCGGGGTCTCGATTGTTTCTCTTACAACACAACAAATATATTGTTCCTCACTTTTGATTTTTTTTTCCATTTTGTATTTCTTTAAGCTTCTTCAGTATTATTGTTACATATAAACTAGGTTACCCCATATTTATGTCAATATGTTTTATTTTACTTGTGCAATAATGCGCCACTTTGAATGCGCACGCGTGTTTTGGTTTCGTTTTTACGGACGGTCCCGAAAATATACCGGAGAGAGCGTCGTCGTTTGTGTCGTCGTCTGAGCCTCTCGCATCATATTTCGTTGATATCCACCAAAAATGAACACTGTAACTTCAACAATTATTATTATTATTACATTTTCGCCCCGATGTGGGTCGGTGACCCGTGCCCGGGTGGGCTAATTCCCATAAAAAAAATACGTATTATTTATTTACTTTGCACTTTTATACGTACGAGTGTCGACGAAATTAATCTGCCGTTATTTACGCGATCTCATTTCTTGCGCACTTTCGACGGTTCGACGCGTGCCCTCGTTCTACTCCGGATGCACGTCAAATACCCGACGACGACGACGACCCCTCCGGGAACGTCGTAGCGTCGACCTCCGGCGCGCCCCGCGACGAGAAGACCGCTCCAGAATTTCGACGAGACGTCACGTCGAACGGCGTTCCGGACTATACCCTCGACGATGACTGCGAGTGGCCTCGGACCAAACCCCACGCCTCCCGAGACACGGTCGAGTGAGGCTTCGGTCTCCGTGCTCGCCGATCGCCGCAATATAATACCAATTAAAACACTGCACTGTATGGCAAGTCTACCCTACAATGAATCCCCAAATCTGCTGTACCAAACATTCACTTGCCTAAAACGGTTAGCACAGACACATCCACCCAGGCAAAAGAGGGGACTTCAATCGACTACTCTTGTTACGGCGGAGGAGCCGCGCGCTCGGTCCGTGGGCGTCAAACCCGAGCGTTCCTTTAATCGCGGGCTGTGGTTCCGCCGGAAGATGCCGTTCCTTAGTTTCTGCAACGTGAAAGCTCGTCCTCCCAATTTCTCGCACGGCAACCGCCGGACGCGACCGCCTGCCGATGCCCTCTGGGTCCCACGCCACCCAAACAAACCCACCTAACTTTAGTAAATGGAAACGTACGTGCCCGAGAGTGGCGTACGAGTATTCTACGCGTGTCGCCGCATTATTCTCCCGCCGAATGCATTCGCCGCTGCGCATTTCGATGCGTTTTCCATTGAAGGACTAGGGTGTGGTTAGCAAATTATTTGTTCCTCTAATTGACATATATACAACTTATAAACCCTTCTTCACACTCACAATTTATAATTATAGTCACATATTTTATAGCAAACTCCAATAAACTTATCTAATATTTATCCCATTAATATCAACACTAATAACTGGTCACTTCGACTAAGTGTGTGTAGTGGAATTGTAATCACACAAAATGGTACATTATTAATAAGGTGACCATCATATACTATAAAACTTATTAAATAAAACACAAAAAAGGAACGACAGGTGGTAGGAGAGAAAGGTGGTATGTGGAGGGAAGGGATAGAGGGGTGGAAGGGAAGGATAATAGATAAGGAAAGGAAGAATGGTACGTGAAGAAAGGGAGGGGGGACAGATGGTGGGATAGAGGGGTGGAAGGGAAAGATAATAGATGAGGAAAGGAAGAGTGGTAAGTGGAGGGAGGGATACATTTAGCTGGAGGTAGAGGGAACAAGGGGTGGTATAGTCGTCAAACTATCCGTTAATCTTTAACGTCGTGTACTCGGAGCTTCCGTCTTCTCGAGTGCCGGAGCGGGTCGCCGCAGTTGTTTTGGGGGTCGACCGCCGGGCAAGTTTTAGCATTCTTACTTAATGAAATACTGTACATTACAAATACACGTATAATATGACCTTAAGCTAAAATAACCGTTGACTGAGCTTTAGTTATCCTTAAAATAGCATCCATAAAAATAGAAAAACACGTAGGTTATTCTCGACGATCGTCTCGCGTCGGAGAGCGGCACTCGCCGACCCGTCTCCGGAGCGACGATCTACGGTCGTTCTTCGTGTCCTTCTCCCGACTGCTGCCGTTGCCCGAGGCGACTTCTTCTGTGGGTTAAGTTTGTGATGTGAATGCTGCCTGCATTTAATAATTATACTGCACTACATCTATACAACCATTGCATAGGGTATTAGAAATCAATCATAATGCCCTCGTAAAATATCGTGTTGATCATTTTTTAATTTGTGTCGTGTACCGGTAAGCAGAGTGTCGAGTGGCCGGAGGTGTGTCCCGGGCCGACGGCGAGACGATACCCTACGTGATGGAACTAATCTACGATCGTAACTAGTCTATTGCTAGAAAATGCAATATACTGCACGCGAGACTACGTAAACGAGTACTTCTCGCAAACGACGACGGACCGTACGACTGCGCAATACGGGCCGAATCTCGAGCGGGCCCGCATCCGCGGACGGACCGCCCTCCGCGTGCCCGTCGACGGACACGCGCGCGACAAAAATCGCCACGACTATTTACTAAACGAAGAAACGGCACGTCGACGACCCGACGGCATTGTCGAATATTACGTCGTCGACGCGTTTACGTAAAATTGTTACCGGTGACGCGAGGCGCATTCCTAGAGAGCTAATAGCTTTAAACCAAATTTGGACTCAATTAAAGTGGTTTCAATGGAACAATTTACTTTGGTACTCGAGACTAACACAAAATACTAAAAAGACCCAATATACCCAAATGCACCTCGGCCCATCTCCTACAAAACATCGTTTTTGTAGTATCGCGTTAAAACGGACGCTCGTAAATCGACGCGGCTAAAATTACGAGACGCGAAATGGCCCGTTTACTCGTGATCGGATTCGCGGCAAGATGGGGAGGAGGGTTATCGGTTTGACAGTTGATGCCAAGGTCTAGAGCTTATTTATTTATCTGTCCTTAACAGTGACTTTCAGGTTTTCTCTTATGAAATATCACTAAACTGACTTGGAAGAATATAATTAACATTGCTGGAATTCTTATAAAATTGTGATTACTTTGAATATAAACATGCTATAGTTCACATACAAATTTTAGTTGTAACTAATTTTATTACAAAGGGCTACAAATTTTTATCTCTTGTGCAAAATATACAACGTTTATGTTAAAATTATTAGCCGTCTTGTAACGATTTTAGCAATGCAAATTAAATTCTAACTTTTGTCTGTGATATTACTTAAGATAACAGTCCTACTAAGCTTCTCTCATTTTAAAATGCCAGTGAAATGACCTGGTACAATATAATTAACATTGCTGGCATTCTTGTAACATACTGATTAATTTGAATATAAACATGCTGTAATTTGCACCGGACATAACAATTTTTGTACCGTAATCAAATTAGTACAACAATGCTCCGGCTTTGCACCGAGGTCGTTTATTTCTTTCACGTTTCTTTTATTGTGGTGTCTGCATGTAAATGGATGAAAATAAATGAAGAAATTGATATAAATCTACCCAAAAATACAGTTGAAAAACTTTATATTATAAAATGTACTACAATTTTTATATCTTCAACAAAATACAGTATATATAATGTTTATATTCAAATTATTGGCTGTCTTGCAAGGATTCCAGCTATGCAAATTGTAATCCCCTAACTTTAGTCTGAGATATTATATAAAATAAACACCTTAAAGCATAAAGTTATCACCAATGTTTTGTCTGGGAACACAAGGAGGGAGGTAGCCAGCGAGCAGGGGGGGGAAGTGAGGTGACAATGTCTTTATTTATTTGAGATAAGATTTGACAGTTGGCGCTGAAGGCCCGAGTGTTTATTTATCATTACTTAAGAGTGACTAAGCTCTTCTCATAATTTGCCACCCAAACGACCTGGGTGAATATAACTTGTAAGATAGTATTTGAATATCTGTGTAAACAATCTATATTTGCCATAGACATAACAATTTAAGTACCGTAATCGTTTAGTACACGTACAGTAAGGGTTTGCACTCGGGTCCATTGTTAACCGAGGGACCGCTGTAATTGCAGTATACTTATACTGTACAATATTGACTAAATTCACTAGATAACGTACATAACTAATGGTCGGTAAAACTTGTCAAGTCTCTCGGTATGAGTGGCACGTGTTAGTGCTCGAGTCTCCCGTCGTGGAAGTCCGTTTTCTCTCCCTTCGGGATGCCCGAGTCCATTTTCTCTTAATCTTAGAGTGCAGTGCACCAGAGACTTCGTTATTCCTCAGTAATGACACAGAATTTCAAATTGCAACCCCAATTGCAACTAGGGTTGCAATTGTTGAGGCAACTAGATATGTCCGATTACAGCAAATGTGTTATTGTCAATTTGTAGGTGAAAGATTTTATCCTCAATAGATGTAGGTTAACATTACACCTGGAGGAAAATGCTTACTAAAGCCTAAGGAATGATATTCCTTTAACACATAACATCTAGCCAGTACGGGAAGGATCGTCGTGTCTCCATCAGGGGGGTCTTGGAGTGGTGGTCCAGCAGGCATCACGGAAGTGTTTTTTCGAGGGGGGGGCACGGACGTACGGTCGGCCTTTCACATACGCGGGTTTAGCATTCACGGATTCGCAAATACGCGGATTGCCCCGCCAGAGGAATATTCTGTACATTGAAGTAATTGAAGTACAGTCGGCCCTTAACATTCGCGGGGGTTAGGTAACAGAGATACCCGTGAATGTTAAAAATCCGTGTACTATTGCTACCCCCCCCCCAAAAAAAAATCCCTGGCCCCCCCATGTCCTTATTTACCGTATATACCTGTGTGTAGTTCGAGTTTTTAAGACAAAATTATTTGGCAAAAATTGGGGGTCGACCTCTTAACGGGTAATAGTTTCGTTAGGTTGAAAAATATTTACCAGTAACTACCAGAAAACAATGGAAACGATGCACCAACACACCACCAGCTGTGAGTGTCGGTACAGTTGCCAGGGCAGATCTCTTGCGAGCCCAAAGTAGCCAAATCAATGGTATGGTAGCACAGGACGATGCAGCGGTCTGTCTGGCTGCCAATCAGAGATAGCCAGATTACAAATTTTTGTTCATTACATCAGCTGGATCAATTCTTTAGTTAATAAATGGAAACAAGAAAACTACGATTGATTTTCATTAAATGATACATCACATATTTTTACCCAACTGCATCAAGGAATACATTCTCGAAAATATAGTATCAGAGTTTTGCCGGAATGATTAAAGATTGCCGCAAGAAATTAAGATGGTCAGAGCCGCTTTTAATGTTTCAGTTAAAAAACTGTTGCATCACAAGTGAATTAGGATAGAATATTATTGTAATACAACAGTTTTTTAACTGAAAACCATTCGAAAAGCGATTACGGTAACATCTTTTGAAAGAAAGAAAGCTTGAAATATTATATGTCACCATTTGTCCTATTATCTCCACTGTAATGATTTATTATTTGTGCGTAAATATTTCATTTTGTAACCGAAAAACTAAAAAACAGAGTACCATCTCTTGAACACGTGCAAGTTAGTGTCTTTGTTTGTCATAAGATATCCTATTTTACAGTGAAATACATCACGTTTCAGCAAAATTACTATTTATTTCCAAGAATATATTCATTCGGGCGCAGTTTAGGTAAAATATACGTGTGATGTAACAGTTTTTTAATTGAAAACGATTCGAAAAACACGTACCCTCTGGCCCCGTTCAAGGAGAGGACTGGGAGAAGCTGTGTGGTGCTGCAGACGATGGCAAGGAAAATGATTTGGATTGATTTTAATGAAAATATTCAGAAATATGGTATCGTAGTATTTATTCAAGTCAATTAGGATAGAATATTATTGTAATACAACAGTAGTGACGATGTGGAGGAGGCGGAGGGATAGAGCGGGGAGGAGGTGACTGGCGGGAGCAGGGACGAGTGGAGATGCCAGCCAGTACATTACGGGTGTATTAATTGTTTTTATAGCTATTTTTGCATTTTAATGTTAAATACTGTACATTACGTTTCAACAAAACTACCATTTATTTCTGAGAACATGGAAATGTAATATTTTTGCTGAAATGATGTACGTATTACAGTGGAAAGTGGGATAAAATTGTGACGAAAGCAATGACTTTCTCTTTCTTTCGTTCAAAAGATGTTACCGTAATCGCTTTTCGAATGGTTTTCAGTTGTGGGATTATAAGGCTAATGATAGGATAGAATATTATTGTAATACAGTACGAGTACAACAGTTTTTAAACTGAAAACCATTCGAAAAGCGATTACGGTAAAATATTTTGAACAACGAAAGAAAGCGAAAGTCTTTCCTCATGATTTTATCCCACTTCCCACTATAATATGTACGTCATTCCAGCAAAAATATTACATTTCCATATTTATTTCCGAGAATATATTCATTCAGTCACAGTTAAGGTAAAATATACTTGTGATGTAATATTTTAATGAAAATCCAGTATCGTAGTTTTCTCTTGGTTCAAATTTAATTAACAAAGATTGATGTTTCAAATGTAATGAACAAAAATTTATGTCCAGTATCTATAAATTAACTTTAATAAATGAATACTTTGTTTTACATCGTCCTGTGCTACCATACCATGGATTTGGCTACTTTGGGCTCGCAAGAGATCTGCCCTGGCAACTGTACCGACACTCACAGCGGGTGGTGTGTTGGTGCATCGTTTCCATTGTTTACTGGTAGTTACTGGTAAATATTTTTCAACCTAACGAAACTATTGCCCGTTTAGAGGTCGACCCCCAATTTTTGCCAAATAATTTGGTCTTAAAAACTCAAACTACACACAGGTATATACGGTAAATAAGGACATGGGGGGCCAGGGATTTTTTAGGGGGGGGGGGGTTAGCAATAGTACACGGATTTTTAACATTCACGGGTATCTCTGTTACCTAACCCCAGCGAATGTTAAGGGCCGACTGTATATGCTATCGGATGTTAACCGGCGCACGACTGTATGTGTTTTTGAAAGATGCAAATCCTCCGAGGATTCGCATCGCACGTAGCGCGAATTTGGATTGCGTGTCGTAAACGGACGCCGAGCCGGTCATTACCGGGATCGTACGTCAAATGAACCGAGGAATTATCGGAAAGACACAACGGGGAGCGAGGCGCTATTATTAGCCTTCGCGACGAGGGTACGCGCAACGCTCGAATAACTCGGCACAATGGGGCGAGCGAACCCTCGGGCATCGCGATGGGTTACCCGCCGCTAAACGACGGGCGACGCGCCGATTAAAATCTTATTTTGACGTTAAACCGACGCCATTTACGTATCGATATATCGGTGATCCCACGACCAATATTAGTATTCTCGTTAACGCGAACTCAACTGCTCCAGAAGGTCAAGCTAACTCAAACGTCATAACCTAAAACCATTGTTTCAATGGTTTTGGGCACTGGTTCCAGCTCAACGAAAATTTCCTAAATTCAACAAAAATGGTAGAAAGTTCACTTACTTTGAGGTGTGTATGTAGAAGGCTCCTGGATGATGATGATGATGATGGGATTTAGAATGGGGGTGGAGGAGAAGGAAGAAGAGAAGGTATTGGGGTGGAAGAGAAGTCACCCCATGGTGCCATTTCACCCATAAAATTTTAGCTCTCTGGTTTAATTCAAGATTATTTTCTTTAAATCAACACTGTACTGCATTATATATTGTCAATATATAAAATATATTTCAAAATGACCAATAATTTGCTTGGAAACACAGAAAAAAAGCGTTTAGTTGAAGAGAGTCTCAAGCAAGATGTTACCTCCAGTGAAAACAGAGAGAGACTGACGCCTGTTTGCTGTGTTAAGAGGCTGGATGCCGCCCATTAAACTAGTCACTTTACCTTCAATTTTGTTCAATAATTGTTAAAATGACTAAAAAATTGAATATTAAACTTTTAAAATTATTGAATAGTATAAACTTCTTGATATTTACAAAAATAGTAAGGAATTTAAGCCCTAGAACCGATTAATGTATTGGCGGACTGATACTAAAGCTGGTTGCCCTGTCAGTGCAAGCGAAAACATGCTGAGGTCGGTTCGTAAGAAGTTCGTTAAGCGAATTTTTTTTCGTTAACCGAATTGAAGATCCTTATGGAAGGCAGTTCGTTAATCGAAATTACGTTAACCGAGGTGTTCGTTAAACGAGGGGTCACTGTATATTGTATATTGCTGTACCTGTTCACTCTAATATCAACTACTATTTGCTCCGTCACTCCTCAAAAATCAGACGTGTCGTCGACGACTACATTGTGCATCTCGGTACGAATAAAACCGTCGCTACGACGCGGTGGCGAAACGTATGCCCCGAGGTCCGTCTCGGTCTAGCTCGTGACGTTCCAAAACTCTTCCGTTTAATGTATATTCCGATATTTTTGTAATCCTCGGTCGGGGCCTCGCTTCTAACCGGCACGATACATACATTAATATAGCTCAATGAATTTCTTGTTATAGTAAAGCATATACCGTACGGTCGTATGTCACACGAGGACGACTCCCTCGCTACCCGCCGTCTACGGCTATTGCTCATATAGTGACCGGATGTACCTGTACCAACTTATGCTGATGCACTGGGGATCACAGCAAAGTATTTCATCTAGAGTTTCAAATTTTACCGCTAGAAAATTCAATCGATACTTTTTGGGGGACCGTACATAATTTGGGGGGGAACTGTTTTCGTTGTAGAAAAGTATCTTGGCTTTTATAATGTGAGTCTATAGGAATAGTGATTCGATTTACCATAGGTTTTTATAAGACACAGTACTCTTTCAAACTGGGGAATGCCTGTAGAACTTTCCTAACATTCAAAGTACCACAACAATATTAAATACAATACCACAGACTACTTGAGGTCCAGTAAACTTTATGTCCAGCCAACTTCATTCTAGTTCACATCAGGTCCACTGTAGGCAGTGTTGGAGAAAGTGCCTGAAAATATTACTTAAGATAAAGTACTGCACTGTTGATATGTAAAAATTTAAACTATGTCCTGTAGTCTTCTTCAAAACTATGCAAATAAAAGTTTACTCAACTCAACTGATTCATATAAGTAGAAAAAAGTATTTAGAGTACCACAGCATTTATAGAATATCATAATTAATAAACAATGACATTATGTTTTGAAAACGAAAGTTAAAGTTATTAATATACTGTACTGTACTTTAAAGAACCACGAAATAAACACACATTCAAAATTGGGTATGGGATGAAAAACGTGAATCTGGGCCATATTTTGGAAGTGTCGCGTACCGCCGACGCCAATGGGACGCGACCTTACGCACAAACATTTACATAAATGCCCACTTTTATAGGATTACTGTACAAGTGTACTGAAATACAAGTACAGGTTGTACCTCTCCGGTCCGGCAACCACGGGACCCGACCGGTGCCGGACGCCGGAAATTTCCCGACCGTGGAAATTCGCCCTCTTCCTGGACAGATAGTGACTTCTGTTTACACTTGGAAGCACTAGCACCACTTTCTCTGCTTCGTGGTCTCTTTGAAGACATATTGAAGGGTTAAATGTCGTACAGTACCTTCTCAAATTTCGCGAGTTTTTAATTCGACGTTTTCTATTTGAACGCACAAAAAAAGCCGACACATTTAAAACTTTTGACGGCGGAAACTCAAATTTCGACGGGTTTGAATGGCCCGCCGACGTTCGGACGACGTGCACGATCGTGTAAACGGCGTTATTTCTCTTATGTACGAAAGATTCGTTATTATTTATTACTGAAAGTCTTTTGGATTTAATTAATGTTAGTGTGTGCAAAATGAGCAATACAATTCATTAATAATACGCTCAATATTAAAACGCGAGGAAATGAGACGGCACCGTTTTCGTCGATTACAAAAACGGTGACCGACTGGTTCTACGTATAAAACTGAAGAAAATAAGACCCTGGTTGTAGCTGTAGAAAAATTAATATGGTTCTTTTAAGTAATGTTAATACATGGAACAATAGAAGTAGCTAACGATAATGGTAAAGAAAAACAGAGATCGCGTATGCGAGTGCGCACGCGTGAAAACGTATCGTCATTACTTTACGTAAGAATGTGAAAGCAACACTTATTTACTGTTCATATATATTTTAATTAATGTTTCTGAATTTGTTTTTATTGAATTAATGTTTGTGTGTGCAAAATTAACAATACAATTTATTACTAATACGTATAATATTAAAACGCGCGACGAGACGAGACGGCTGCCGGCATTGTTTTTGTTAAAGCTTACAAAACCGGTGACAGATTGGTTCTACATATAAAACTGAAGAAAATAAGACCCTGATTGTAGCTGTAGTAAAATTAATGTAAAAAAATTAATATGCTTGTTTGAAGTAATGTTATTTAATGTTAATAAATGGAACAATATAAGTAGCTAACCATCAATGGTAAAAAAAAAAGTGAAACTGAGCGTATGTAAGTGCGCAAACGTGAAAACATGTCGTCGTTACTCTACTTAAGAATATGAAAGCAACACTTATTTACTGCTAGAATATATATTGAAGGGTTAAATGTTATGCTCTGTATAGACAAGCACAGAGAGAGAGCTGCCGGATGTAAACAAACCTTAATTTCCCCCGGCTTTGTCGTTGTTGTTTTTTTACGGGGATTAGCCCACCCGGGCATAGGTCACTGACCCACATTGGGGCCTGAGGGGCAAAAATTTAATACTCCTGTAATAATAATAATAATAATAATAATAATAATAATCAAGATTAAAAAAAAAAAAAAAGCTGCCTATCTACCTATTGGACAAACTAAAATAGTTCCGGATCACAGAATGCCGGACTAGAGAGGTACAACCTGTACTCTAATACACTCGGCTCGTACGCCCAATGATACGACGTGAAGTGACGACGTCGGTATTACCTCCCAGCGGCGTTTCTCCGTTTGCCGTTAACGGTGTCGTGTGCGAGACCGGACGGGTCTGTACGGTCGAGTCTCGACTTGTCGTACCGAGATGTGTTGTTGGTCCTTGAAGCTTCCTGGAAATGTGACCAATAGCTATATAATACACAACACTGTAAAACTATTATATTATAGGCAGGGATTATTTGACCGGTACTCGGCACAATAACCGCCGCTTATTTGACAGATCTAAAATAAAACTAAATCC
>NW_024711957.1:0-15508 GCF_018991925.1 Homarus americanus | reverse complement strand
AGAGGTAGCGTTCCCCGGTGACAATTATAAGATTGTGGGTTCAAATCCTGGTGGGGTGAGGTGTTGATTATATGTAGAAGTCCGCGTGCTTTATTGGGCTAATGAAATATATCTGGATCCTCGTGTTTCGAAGCCGCATTCGGTAAAACGTTGCTCTGATCACCTAAGCGGCACGGGTGGTCCCCATTAGAGGTTCGCGGTGCCATAAGCCCGTTGAACAGGCTTTGTGTGAAATATAGCAATGTCTAGGAATGCTTTTATTGTCCTGGTGGCCCAGAGGTAGCATCCCTCGGTCACAATTATAAGATCGTGGCTTCAAATCCTGGTGGGGCGAGGCGTTGATAATATGTAGAAGTCTGCGTGATTTATTTGGCTAATGAAATATATATGGATCCTCGGGTTTCGAAGCCGCATTTGGTTAAACGTTGCTCTGATCACCTAAGCGGCACGGGTGGTCCCCTATAGTGGTTCACAGCGTCATAAGCTCGTTGAATAGGCTTTGTGTGAAATATAGTAGAGTCTAGGACTGCTTCTATTGTCCTGGTGGCCCAGAGGTAGCGTCCCCCGGTCACAATTATAAGATCGTGGCTTCAAATCCTGGTGCGGTGAGGCGTTGATTATATGTAGAAGTCTGCGTGCTTTATTGGGCTAATGAAATATATATGGATCCTCGGGTTTCGAAGCCGCATTTGGTTAAACGTTGCTCTGATCACCTAAGTGGCACGGGTGGTCCCCTATAGTGGTTCACAGCGCCATAAGCTCGTTGAACAGGCATTGTGTGAAATATAGTAGAGTCTATGACTGCTTTTATTGTCCTAGTGGCCCAGAGGTAGCGTTCCCCGGTGACAATTATAAGATTGTGGGTTCAAATCCTGGTTTGGTGAGGTGTTGATTATATGTAGAAGTCCGCATGCTTTATTGGGCTAATGAAATATATATGGATTCTCCTGTTTCGAAGCCGCATTTGGTAAAACGTTGCTCTGATCACCTAAGTGGCACGGGTGGTCCCCATTAGAGGTTCACGACGCCATAAGCTCGTTGAACAGGCTTTGTGTGAAATATAGCAGAGTCTAGGACTGCTTTTATTGTCCTGGTGGCCCAGAGGTAGCGTTCCCCGGTCACAATTATAAGATCGTGGCTTCAAATCCTGGTGGGGTGAGGCGTTGATTATATGTAGAAGTCTGTGTGCGTTATTGGGCTAATGAAATATATCTGGATCCTCGTGTTTCGAAGCCGCATTTGGGTAAACGTTGTTATGATCACCTAAGCGGCACGGATGGTCCCCATTAGAGGTTCACGGTGCCATAAGCCCGTTGAAAAGGCTTTGTGTGAAATATAGCAGAGTCTAGGAATGCTTTTATTGTCCTGGTGGCCCAGAGGTAGCGTCCCCCGGTCACAATTATAAGATCGTGGCTTCAAATCCTGGTGGGGTGAGGCGTTGATTATATGTAGAAGTCTGCGTGCTTTATTGGGCTAATGAAACATATGGCGATCCTCGTGGTTTCGCCGATTTGCAAAACGTTGCTCTTGATCACCTAAGCGTAACAGGTCCCATTATAGGTTCATGGCGCCATAAGGTCGTTGAACAGTCTATGTGTGAAATATAGTAGAGTCTAGGACTGCTTTTATTGTCCTGGTGGCCCAGAGGTAGCATACCCCGGTCACAATTATAAGATCGTGGGTTTGAATCCTAATGGGGTGAGGTGTTGATTATATGTAGAAGTTCGCGTGCTTTATTGGGCTAATGAAATATATATGGATCCTCGTGTTTCGAAGCCGGATTTGGTAAAACGTTGCTCTGATCACCTAAGCTGCACGGGTGGTCCCCATTAGAGGTTCACGGCGCCATAAGCTCGTTGAACAGGCTTTGTGAGAAATATAGCAGAGTCTAGGACTGCTTTTTTTGTCCTGGTGGCCCAGCGATAGCGTTCCCCGGTCACAATTATAAGATCGTGGGTTCAAATCCTAGTGGGGTGAGGTGTTGATTATATGTAGAAGTCCGGCAGCGTTTGTTGGGTTAACGATATCTGGATCCTTGTTTCGAAGCCGCAGATTCGGCAAAACGTTGCTCTGATCACCTGCTGCACGGGTGGTCTCTATTAGAGGTCTGATGAAAGCTATAAGTTTTCCGTTGAACAGGCTTTGTGTGAAATATAGCAGAGTCTAGGAATGCTTTTATTGTCCTGGTGGCTCAGAGGTAGCGTCCCCGGTCACAATTATAAGATCGTGGCTTCAACCTGGTAAGGAGGCGTTGATTATATGTAGAAGTCTGCGCGTTTATTGGGCTAATGAAATATATATGGATCCTCGACAGCCGACGGTTAAACGTTGCCTGATCACCTGGGCGCGCTGGTGGTCCCTTATAGTGGTTCACAGCTATGCTCCTTGAACAGGCTTTGTGTGAAATATAGCAGGAGTCTAGGACTGCTTTTATTGTCCTGGTGGCCCAGAGGTAGCGTCCCCCGGTCACAATTATAAGATCGTGGCTTCAAATCCTGGTGCGGTGAGGCGTTGATTATATGTAGAAGTCTGCGTGCTTTATTGGGCTAATGAAATACATATGGATCTTCGGGTTTCGAAGCCGCATTTGGTTAAACGTTGCTCTGATCACCTAAGTGGCACGGGTGGTCCCCTATAGTGGTTCACAGCGCCATAAGCTCGTTGAACAGGCATTGTGTGAAATATAGTAGAGTCTAGGACTGCTTTTATTGTCCTAGTGGCCCAGAGGTAGCGTTCCCCGGTGACAATTATAAGATTGTGTGTTCGAATCCTGGTGGGGTGAGGTGTTGATTATATGTAGAAGCTGCGTGCTTTATTGGGGAATGAAATATATATGGATCCTCGTGTTTTGAAGCCGCATTCGGTAAAACGTTGCTCTGATCACCTAAGCGGCACGGGTGGTCCCCATTAGAGGTTCGCGGTGCCATAAGCCCGTTGAACAGGCTTTGTGTGAAATATAGCAATGTCTAGGAATGCTTTTATTGTCCTGGTGGCCCAGAGGTAGCATCCCTCGGTCACAATTATTAGATCGTGGCTTCAAATCCTGGTGGGGCGAGGCTTTGATTATATGTAGAAGTCTGCGTGCTTTATTGGGCTAATGAAATATATATGGATCCTCGGGTTTCGAAGCCGCATTTGGTTAAACGTTGCTCTGATCACCTAAGCAGTACGGGTGGTCCCCTATAGTGGTTCACAGCATCATAAGCTCGTTGAACAGGCTTTGTGTGAAATATAGTAGAGTCTAGGACTGCTTTTATTGTCCTGGTGGCCCAGAGGTAGCATACCCCGGTCACAATTATAAGATTGTGGGTTTGAATCCTGGTGGGGTGAGGTGTTGATTATATATAGAAGTCCGAGTGCTTTATTGGGCTAATGAAATATATATGGATCCTCGTGTTTCCAAGGCGGATTTGGTAAAACGTTGCTCTGATCACATAAGCGGCACGGGTGGTCCCCATTAGAGGTTCACTGCGCCATAAGCTCGTTGAAAAGGATTTGTGTGAAATATAGCAGAATCTAGGACTGCTTTTAGTGTCCTGGTGGCCCAGAGGTAGCATACCCCGGTCACAATTATAAAATCGTGGGTTTGAATTCTAGTGGGGTGAGGTGTTGATTATATGTAGAAGTCCGCGTGCTTTATTGGGCTAATGAAATATATATGGACCCTCGTGTTTTGAAGCCGCATTTGGTAAAACGTTGCTCTGATCACCTAAGCGGCACGGGTGGTCCCCATTAGAGGTTCACGGCGCCATAAGCTCGCTGAACAGGCTTTGTGAGAAATATAGCAGAGTCTAGGACTGCTTTTCTTTCCTGGTGGCCCAGAGGTAGCATTCCCCGGTCACAAATATAAGATCGTGGGTTTAAATCCTGGTGGGGTGAGGTGTTGATAATATGTAGAAGTCCGCGTGCTTTATTGGGCTAATGAAATATATATGGATTCTCCTGTTTCGAAGCCGCATTTGGTAAAACGTTGCTCTGATCACCTAAGTGGCACGGGTGGTCTCCATTAGAGGTTCACGACGCCATAAGCTCGTTGAACAGGCTTTGTGTGAAATATAGCAGAGTCTAGGACTGCTTTTATTGTCCTGGTTGCCCAGAGGTAGCGTTCCCCGGTCACAATTATAGGATCGTGGCTTCAAATCCTGGTGGGGTGAGGCGTTGATTATATGTAGAAGTCTGTGTGCGTTATTGGGCTAATGAAATATATATGGATCCTCGGGTTTTGAAGCCGCATTTAGGTAAACGTTGCTCTGATCACCTAAGCGGCAGGGGTGGTCCCCTATAGTGGTTCACGGCGCCATAAGCTCGTTGAACAGGCTTTGTGTGAAATATAGCAGAGTCTAGGACTGCTTTTATTGTCATAGTGGCCCAGAGGTAGCGTTCCCCGGTCACAATTATAAGATCGTGGGTTCAAATCCTGGTGGGGTGAGGTGTTGATTATATGTAGAAGTAAGCGTGCTTTATTGGGCTATTGAAATATATATTGATCCTCGTGTTTCGAAGCCAGATTTAGTAAAACGTTGCTCCGATCACCTAAGCGGCACAGGTGGTCCCCATTAGAGGTTCATGGCGCCATAAGTTCGTTGAACAGGCTTTGTGTGAAATATAGTAGAATCTAGGACTGCTTTTATGTTCCTGGTTGCCCAGAGGTAGCGTTCCCCGGTCACAATTATAAGATCGTGGGTTAAAATCCTGGTGGGGTGAGGTGTTGATTATATGTAGAAGTAAGCGTGATTTATTGGGCTATTGAAATATATATTGATCCTCGTGTTTCGAAGCCGGATTTGGTAAAACGTTGCTTCGATCACCTAAGCGGCACAGGTGGTCCCCATTAGAGGTTCATGGCGCCATAAGTTCGTTGAACAGGCTTTGTGTGAAATATAGTAGAATCTAGGACTGCTTTTATTGTCCTGGTTGCCCAGAGGTAGCGTTCCCCGGTCACAATTATAAGTTCGTGGGTTAAAATCCTGGTGGGGTGAGGTGTTGATTATATGTAGAAGTCCGCGTGCTTTTTTGGGCTAATGAAATATATGTGGATCCTCGGGTTTCCAAGCCGGATTTGGTAAAACGTTGCTCTTATCACCTAAGCGGCACGGGTGGTCCCCTGTAGTGGTTCACGATGCCATAAGCTCATTGAACAGGCTTTGTGTGAAATATAACAGAGTTTAGGACTGCTTATAGTGTCCTCGTGGCCCATAGGTAGCATTCCTCGGTCATAATTATAAGATCGTGGGTTCGAATCCTGGTGGGGTGAGGTGTTGATTATATGTAGAAGTCCGCGTGCTTTATTGGGCTAATGAAATATATATGGATCCTCGTTTCGAAGCCAGGATTTGGTAAAACGTTGCTCTGATCACCTAAGCGCACGGATGGTCCCCATTAGAGGTTCACAGCGCCATAAGCTCGTTGAACAGGCTTTGTGTGAAATATAGCAGAGTCTAGGACTGCTTTTATTGTCCTGGTGGCCCAGAGGTAGCATACCCCGGTCACAATTATAAGACCGTGGGTTTGAATCCTGGTGGGGTGAGGTGTTGATTGTATGTAGAAGTCCGAGTGCTTTATTGGGCTAATGAAATATATATGGATCCTCGTGTTTCGAAGCCGGATTTGGTAAAACGTTGCTCTGATCACCTAAGGGGCACGGGTGGTCCCCTATAGTGGTTCACAGCCCCATAAGCTCGTTGAACAGGCTTTGTGTTAAATATAACAGAGTCTAGGACTGTTTATAGTGTCCTGGTGGCCCATAGGTAGCGTTCCTGGGTCACAATTATAAGATCGTGGTTTCGAATCCTGGTGGAATGAGGTGTTGATTATATGTAGAAGTCCGCGTGCATTATTGGGTTAATGTAAAATATATGGATCCTCGTGTTTCGAAGCCGGATTTGGTAAAACGTTGCTCTGATCACCTAAGCGGCACGGATGTTCTCCATTAGAGGTTCACAGCGCCATAAGCTCGTTGAACAGGCTTTGTGTGAAATATAGCAGAGCCTACGAATGCTTTTATTGTCCTGTTGGCCCAGAGGTAGCGTTCCCCGGTCACAATTAGAAGATCGTGGGTTCGAATCTTGGTGGGGTGAGGTGTTGATTATATGTAGAAGCCACGTGCTTTATTGGGCAAATGAAATATATATGGATCCTCGGGTTTCGAAGCCGCATTTGGTTAAACGTTGCTCTGATCACCTAAGCGGCACGGGTGGTCCCCTATAGTGGTTCACAGCGTCATAAGCTCGTTGAACAGGCTTTGTGTGAAATATAGTAGAGTCTAGGACTGCTTTTATTGTCCTGGTGGCCCAGAGGTAGCGTCCCCCGGTCACAATTATATGATCGTGGCTTCAAATCCTGGTGCGGTGAGGCGTTGATTATATGTAGAAGTCTGCGTGCTTTATTGGGCTAATGAAATATATATGGATCCTCGGGTTTCGAAGCCGCATTTGGTTAAACGTTGCTCTGATCACCTAAGTGGCACGGGTGGTCCCCTATAGTGGTTCACAGCGCCATAAGCTCGTTGAACAGGCATTGTGTGAAATATAGTAGAGTCTAGGACTGCTTTTATTGTCCTAGTGGCCCAGAGGTAGCGTTCCCCGGTGACAATTATAAGATTGTGGGTTCAAATCCTGGTGGGGTGAGGTGTTGATTATATGTAGAAGTCCGCGTGCTTTATTGGGCTAATGAAATATATCTGGATCCTCGTGTTTCGAAGCCGCATTTCGGTAAAACGTTGCTCTGATCACCTAAGCGGCACGGGTGGTCCCCATTAGAGGTTCACGGTGCCATAAGCCCGTTGAACAGGCTTTGTGTGAAATATAGCAGAGTCTAGGAATGCTTTTATTGTCCTGGTGGCCCAGAGGTAGCGTCCCCCGGTCACAATTATAAGATCGTGGCTTCAAATCCTGGTGGGGTGAAGCGTTGATTATATGTAGAAGTCTGCGTGCTTTATTGGGCTAATGAAATATATATGGATCCTCGTGTTTCCAAGGCGGA
The DNA here is from genome assembly GCF_018991925.1 of Homarus americanus. NCBI lineage: Eukaryota > Metazoa > Arthropoda > Malacostraca > Decapoda > Nephropidae > Homarus > Homarus americanus. The sequence continues at coordinate 8,527 of NW_024711957.1, read as the reverse complement.
TTTGGTAAAACGTTGCTCTGATCACATAAGCGGCACGGGTGGTCCCCATTAGAGGTTCACTGCGCCATAAGCTCGCTGAACAGGCTTTGTGTGAAATATAGCAGAGTCTAGGACTGCTTTTCTTTCCTGGTGGCCCAGAGGTAGCATTCCACGGTCACAAATATAAGATCTTGGGTTTAAATCCTGGTGGGGTGAGGTGTTGATAATATGTAGAAGTCCGCGTGCTTTATTGGGCTAATGAAATATATATGGATCCTCATGTTATGAAGCCGCATTTGGTAAAACGTTGCTCTCATCACCTAAGGGGTGCGGGTGGTCCCCAATAGTGGTTCACAGCCCCATAAGCCCGTTGAACAGGCTTTGTGTGAAATATAGCAGAGTCTAGGACTGCTTTTATTGTCCTGGTGGCCCAGAGGTAGCGTTCCCCGGTCACAATTAGAAGATCGTGGGTTCGAATCCTGGTGGGGTGAGGTGTTGATTATATGTAGAAGCCACGTGCTTTATTGGGCAAATGAAATATATATGGATCCTCGTGTTTTGAAGCCGCATTTGGTAAAACGTTGCTCTGATCACCTAAGCAGCACGGGTGGTCTCCATTAGAGGTTCATAGCGCCATAAGCTCGTTGAACAGGCGTTGTGTGAAATATAGTAGAGTCTAGGACTGCTTTTATTGTCCTGGTGGCCCAGAGGTAGCATACCGCGGTCACAATTATAAGATTGTGGGTTTGAATCCTGGTGGGGTGAGGTGTTGATAATATGTAGAAGTCCAAGTACTTTATTGGGCTAATGAAATATATATGGATCCTCGTGTTTCCAAGCCGGATTTGGTAAAACGTTGCTCTGATCACCTAAGCGGCACGGATGGTCCGCATTAAAGGTTCACAGCGCCATAAGCTCGTTGAACAGGCTTTTTGTGAAATATAGCAGAGTCTAGGACTGCTTTTTTTGTCCTGGTGGCCCAGAGGTAGCGTTCCCCGGTCACAATTAGAAGATCGTGGGTTCGAATCCTGGTGGGGTGAGGTGTTGATTATATGTAGAAGTCCGCGTGCTTTATTGGGCAAATGAAATATATATGGATCCTCGTGTTTTGAAGCAGCATTTGGTAAAACGTTGCTCTGATCACCTAAGCGGCACGGGTGGTCACCATTAGAGGTTCACGGCGCCATAAGCTCGTTGAACAGGCTTTGTTTGAAATATAGCAGAGTCTAGGACTGCTTTTATTGTCCTGGTGGCCCAGAGGTAGCGTTCCCCGGTCACAATTATAAGATCGTGGCTTCAAATCCTGGTGGGGTGAGGCGTTGATTATATGTAGAAGTCCGCTTGCTCTATTGGGCTAATGAAATATATATGGATCCTCGTGTTTCGAAGCCGCATTTGGTAAACCTTGCTCTGATCACCTAAGCGGTACGGTGGTCCCCATTAGAGGTTCATGGCGCCATAAGGTCGTTGAACAGGCTTTGTGTGAAATACAGTAGAGTCTAGGACTGCTTATAGTGTCCTGGGGGCCCATAGGTAGCGTTCCTCGGTCACAATTATAAGATCGTGGGTTCGAATCCTGGTGGAGTGAGGTGTTGATTATATGTAGAAGTCCGCGTGCTCTATTGGGCTTATGAAATATATATGGATCCTTGTGTTTCGAAGCCGGATTTAGTAAAACGTTGCTCTGATCACCTAAGTGGCACGGATGGTCCCCATTAGAGGTTCACAGCGCCATAAGCTCGTTGAACAGGCTTTGTGTGAAATATAGCAGAGTCTAGGACTGCTTTTATTGTCCTGGTGGCCCAGAGGTAGCGTTCCCCGGTCACAATTAGAAGATCATGGGTTCGAATCCTGGTGGGGTGAGGTGTTGATTATATGTAGAAGCTGCGTGCTTTATTGGGGAATGAAATATATATGGATCCTCGTGTTTTGAAGCCGCATTTGGTAAAACGTTGCTCTGATCACCTAAGCAGCACGGGTGGTCCCCATTAGAGGTTCACGGCGTCATAAGGTCGTTGAACAGGCTTTGTGTGAAATATAGTAGAGTCTACGAATGCTTTTATTGTCCTGTTGGCCCAGAGGTAGCGTTCCCCAGTCACAATTATAAGATCGTGGCTTCAAATCCTGGTGGGGTGAGGCGTTGATTATATGTAGAAGTCCGCGTGCTTTATTGGGCTAATGAAATATATATGGATCCTCGTGTTTCGATACCGCATTTGGTAAAGCGTTGCTCTGATCACCTAAGCGGCACGGATGGTCCCCTATAGTGGTTCACAGCGCCATAAGCTCGTTTAACAGGCTTTGTGTGAAATATAGTAGAATCTGGGACTGCTTTATATTGTACTGGTGGCCCAGAGGTAGCATACCCCGGTCACAATTATAAGATTGTGGTTTGAATCCTGGTGGGGTGAGGTGTTTGTTATATATAGAAGTCCGACTGCTTTATTGGGCTAATGAAATATATATGGATCCTCGTGTTTCCAAGCCGGATTTGGTAAACGTTGCTCTGATCACCTAAGCGGCACGGGTGGTCCCCTATTAGAGGTTCACTGTGCCATAAGCTCGTTGAACAGGCTTTGTGTGAAATATAGCAGAGTCTAGGACTGCTTTTAGTGTCCTGGTGGCCCAGAGGTAGCATACCCCGGTCACAATTATAAGATCGTGGGTTTGAATCCTAGTGGGGTGAGGTGTTGATTATATGTAGAAGTCCGCGTGCTTTATTGGGCTAATGAAATATATATGGATCCTCTTGTTTCGAAGCCGCATTTGGTAAAACGTTGTTATGATCACCTAAGCGGCATGGGTGGTCCCCATTAGAGGTTCACCGTGCCATAAGCTCGTTGAACAGGCTTTGTGTGAAAAATAGCAGAGTCTACGACTGCTTTTATTGTCCTGGTGGCCCAGAGGTAGCATACCCCGGTCACAATTATAAGATTGTGGGTTGAAATCCTGGTGGGGTGAGGTGTTGATTATATGGAGAAGTCCGTGTGCTTCATTGGGCTAATGAAATATATATGGATCCTCGTGTTTCGAAGCCGCATTTGGTAAAACGTTGCTCTGATTACCTAAGCGGCACGGGTGGTCCCCATTAGAGGTTCACGGCGCTATAAGCTCGTTAAACAGGCTTTGTGTGAAATATAGTAGAGTCTAGGACTGCTTTTATTGTCCTGGTGGCCCAGAGGTAGCGTTCCCCGGTCACAATTAGAAGATCATGGGTTCGAATCCTGGTGGGGTGAGGTGTTGATTATATGTAGAAGCCGCGTGCTTTATTGGGGAATGAAATATATATGGATCCTCGTGTTTTGAAGCCGCATTTGGTAAAACGTTGCTCTGATCACCTAAGCAGCACGGGTGGTCCCCATTAGAGGTTCACGGCGCCATAAGGTCGTTGAACAGGCTTTGTGTGAAATATAGTAGAGTCTACGAATGCTTTTATTGTCCTGTTGGCCCAGAGGTAGCGTTCCCCGGTCACAATTATACTATCGTCTCTTCAAATCCTGGTGGGGTGAGGCGTTGATTATATGTAGAAGTCGGCGTGCTTTATTGGGCTAATGAAATATATATGGATCCTCGTGTTTCAAAACCGCATTTGGTAAAGCGTTGCTCTGATCACCTAAGCGGCACGGGTGGTCCCCTATAGTGGTTCACAGCGCCATAAGCTCGTTTAACAGCCTTTGTGTGAAATATAGTAGAATCTAGGACTGCTTTTATTGTACTGGTGGCCCAGAAGTAACATACCCCGGTCACAATTATAAGATTGTGGGTTTGAATCCTGGTGGGGTGAGGTGTTGATTATATGTAGAAGCCGCGTGCTTTATTGGGCTAATGAAATATATATGGATCCTCGTGTTTCCAAGCCCGATTTGGTAAAACGTTGCTCTGGTCAGCTAAGCGGCACAGGTGGTCCCTATTAGAGGTTCATGGCGCCATAAGGTCGTTGAACAGGCTTTGTTTGATATATAGTAGTGTCTAGGACTGCTTTTATTGTCCTGTTGGCCCAGAGATAGCATACCCCGGTCACAATTATAAGATCAAGGCCTGGAATCCGGTGCAGGTGTTGGGATTATATGTAGAAGTCCGCGTGCTTTATTGGGGTAATGAAATATAAATGGATCCTCGTGTTTCGAAGCCAGATTTGGTAAAACGTTGCTCTGATCACATAAGCGGCACGGGTGGTCCCTATTAGAGGTTCACGGCGCCATAAGCTCGTTGAACAGGCTTTGTGTGAAATATAGCAGAGTCTAAGACTGCTTTTATTGTCCTGGTGGCCCAGAGGTAGCGTCTCTCGGTCACAATTAGAAGATCGTGGGTTCAAATCCTGGTGGGGTGAGGCGTTGATTATATGTAGAAGTCCGCGTGCTTTATTGGGCCAATGAAATATATATGATTCTCCTGCTCAAGCTAGGTAACACGTTGCTCTGGATCACATAAGTGGGCACGGTGGTCCCTCATTAGAGTGTTCACTTACTGCCTGCTAAGCTCGTTGAACAGGCTTTGTGTGAAATATAGCAGAGTCTAGGACTGTTTATTGTCCTGGGCTGCCCAGGAGGTAGCGCCTCGGTCACACAATTAAGATCGTGGTCAAACCTGTGGTTGGAGGCTGATTATATGTGGTAATTGCCAGCTTGTTGACTAACCAAAATATAAGGCGGATCCTCGCTCTAAGTTTATTTGGTTGAAACTGCCAGTTTCATCACCTAAGTGGCACGGGTGGTCTCCTCAGTGGTTCACAGCGCCATGGGCTCGTTGAACAGGCTTTGTGTGAAATATAGTAGAGTCTAGGATTGCTTTTATTGTCCTGGTGGCCCAGAGGTAGCATCCCCCGGTCACAATTATAAGATCGTGGCTTCAAATCCTGGTGGGGTGAGGCGTTGATTATATGTTGAAGTCTGCGTGCTTTATTGGGCTAATGAAATATATATGGATCCTCGGGTTTCGAAGCCGCATTTGGTTAAACGTTGCTCTGATCACCTATGCGCCACGGGTGGTCCCCTATAGTGGTTCACAGCGCCATAAGCTCGTTGAACAGGCATTGTGTGAAATATAGTAGAGTCTAGGACTGCTTTTATTGTCCTAGTGGCCCAGAGGTAGCGTTCCCCGGTCACAATTATAAGATTGTGGGTTGAAATCCTGGTGGGGTGAGGTGTTGATTGTATGGAGAAGTCCGCTTGCTTTATTGGGCTAATGAAATATATATGGATCCTCGGGTTTCGAAGCCGCATTTGGTAAAACGTTGTTCTGATCACCTAAGCGGCACGGGTGGTCCCCATTAGAGGTTCACGGCGCCATAAGCTCGTTAAACAGGCTTTGTGTGAAATATAGTAGAGTCTAGGACTGCTTTTATTGTCCTGGTGGCCAAGAGGTAGCGTTCCCCGGTCACAATTATAAGATCTTGGGTTTAAATCCTGGTGGGGTGAGGTGTTGATTATATGTAGAAGTCCGCGTGCTTTATTGGGCTAATGAAATATATATGGATTCTCCAGTTTCGAAGCCGCATTTGGTAAAACGTTGCTCTGATCACCTAAGTGGCACGGGTGGTCCCCATTAGAGGTTCACGACGCCATTAGCTCGTTGAACAGGCATTGTGTGAAATATAGCAGAGTCTAGGACTGCTTTTATTGTCCTGGTGGCCCAGAGGTAGCGTTCCCCGGTCACAATTATAAGATCGTGGCTTCAAATCCTGGTGGGGTGAGGCGTTGATTATATGTAGAAGTCTGCGTGCGTTATTGGGCTAATGAAATATATATGGATCCTCGGGTTTTGAAGCCGCATTTGGGTAAACGTTGCTCTGATCACCTAAGCGGCACGGGTGGTCCCCTATAGTGGTTCACGGCGCCATAAGCTCGTTGAACAGGCTTTGTGAGAAATATAGCAGAGACTAGGACTGCTTTTATTGTCCTAGTGGCCCAGAGGTGTCGGTACCCGGTCACAATTTTAAGATCGTTGGTTGAAATCCTGGTGGGGTGAGGTGTTGATTATATGTAGAAGTTCGCGTGCTTTATTGGGCTAATGAAATATATATGGATCCTCCTGTTTCGAAGCCGCATTTGGTAAAACGTTGTTATGATCACCTAAGCGGCACGGGTGGTCCCCATTAGATGTTCACGGTGCCATAAGCCCGTTGAACAGGCTTTGTGTGAAATATAGCAGAGTCTAGGACTGCTTTTATTGTCCTGGTGGCCCAGAGGTAGCGTTCCCCGGTCACAATTAGAAGATCATGGGTTCGAATCCTGGTGGGGTGAGGTGTTGTTTATATGTAGAAGCCGCGTGCTTTATTGGGGAATGAAATATATATGGATCCTCGTGTTTTGAAGCCGCATTTGCTAAAACGTTGTTATGATCACCTAAGCGGCACAGGTGGTCCCCATTAGAGGTTCACGGCGCCATAAGGTCGTTGAACAGACTTTGTGTGAAATATAGTAGAGTCTACGAATGCTTTTAGTGTCCTGTTGGCCCAGAGGTAGCGTTCCCCGGTCACAATTATAAGATCGTGGCTTCAAATCCTGGTGGGGTGAGGCGTTGTTTATATGTAGAAGTCCGCGTGCTTTATTGGGCTAATGAAATATATATGGATCCTCGTGTTTCAAAACCGCATTTGGTAAAGCGATGCTCTGATCACCTAAGCGGCACGGGTGGTCCCCTATAGTGGTTCACACCGCCATAAGCTCGTTTAACAGGCTTTGTGTGAAATATAGTAGAGTCTAGGACTGCTTTTATTGTCCTGGTGGCCCAGAGGTAGCATACCCCGGTCACAATTATATGATTGTGGGTTTGAATCCTGGTGGGGTGAGGTGTTTGTTATATATAGAAGTCCGACTGCTTTATTGGGCTAATGAAATATATATGGATCCTCGTGTTTCCAAGCCGGATTTGGTAAAACGTTGCTCTGATCACATAAGCGGCACGGGTGGTCCCCATTAGAGGTTCACTGCGCCATAAGCTCGTTGAACAGGATTTGTGTGAAATATAGCAGAGTCTAGGACTGCTTTTAGTGTCCTGGTGGCCCAGAGGTAGCATACCCCGGTCACAATTATAAGATCGTGGGTTTGAATCCTAGTGGGGTGAGGTGTTGATTATATGTAGAAGTCCGAGTGCTTTATTGGGCTAATGAAATATATATGGACCCTCGTGTTTTGAAGCCGCATTTGGTAAAACGTTGCTCTGATCACCTAAGCGGCACGGGTGGTCCCCATTAGAGGTTCACGGCGCCATAAGCTCGTTGAACAGGCTTTGTGTGAAATATAGCAGAGTCTAGGACTGCTTTTTTTTCCTGGTGGCCCAGAGGTAGCGTTCCCCGGTCACAATTATAAGATCTTGGGTTTAAATCCTGGTGGGGTGAGGTGTTGATTATATGTAGAAGTCTGCGTGCTTTATTGGGCTAATGAAATATATATGGATTCTCCTGTTTCGAAGCCGCATTTGGTAAAACGTTGCTCTGATCACTAAGTGGCACGGGTGGTCCCCTATAGTGGTTCACAGCCCCATAAGCTCGTTGAACAGGCTTTGTGTTAAATATAACAGAGTCTAGGACTGCTTATAGTGTCCTGGTGGCCTATAGGTAGCGTTCCTCGGTCACAATTATAAGATCGTGGTTTCGAATCCTGGTGGAGTGAGGTGTTGATTATATGTAGAAGTCCGCGTGCTTTATTGGGTTAACGAAATATATATGGATCCTCGTGTTTCGAAGCCGGATTTGGTGAAACTTTGCTCTGATCACCTAAGCGGCACGGATGGTCCCCATTAGAGGTTCACAGCGCCATAAGCTCGTTGAACAGGCTTTGTGTGAAATATAGCAGAGTCTAGAAATGCTTTTATTGTCCTGGTTGCCCAGAGGTAGCGTTCCCCGGTCACAATTATAAGATCGTGGCTTCAAATCCTGGTGGGGTGAGGCGTTGATTATATGTAGAAGTCTGTGTGCGTTATTGGGCTAATGAAATATATATGGATCCTCGGGTTTTGAAGCCGCATTGGGGTAAACGTTGCTCTGATCACCTAAGCGGCACGGGTGGTCCCCTATAGTGGTTCACGGCGCCATAAGCGCGTTGAACAGGCTTTGTGTGAAATATAGTAGAGTCTAGGGCTGCTTTTATTGTCCTAGTGGCCCAGAGGTAGCGTTTTCCGGTCACAATTATAAGATCGTTGGTTGAAATCCTGGTGGGGTGAGGTGTTGATTATATGTAGAAGTTCGCGTGCTTTATTGGGCTAATGAAATATATATGGGTCCTCTTGTTTCGAAGCCGCATTTGGTAAAACGTTGTTATGATCACCTAAGCGGCATGGGTGGTCCCCATTAGAGGTTCACCGTGCCATAAGCTCGTTGAACAGGCTTTGTGTGAAAAATAGCAGAGTCTAGGACTGCTTTTATTGTCCTGGTGGCCCAGAGGTAGCATACCCCGGTCACAATTATAAGATTGTGGGTTGAAATCCTGGTGGGGTGAGGTGTTGATTATATGGAGAAGTCCGTGTGCTTCATTGGGCTAATGAAATATATATGGATCCTCGTGTTTCGAAGCCGCATTTGGTAAAACGTTGCTCTGATTACCTAAGC